>NW_028324300.1:18272685-18400185 GCF_058129835.1 Hydra viridissima
ATTTAAATTGCCCCCTTATTCTGTACTTCTAAATCATTTATATAATTTTACTTTTTTTTTAACTAATTTACTTTCTTTTCTTACTCAGTAGTGTTATCTTCTAAAATTAATACTTTTTTAGGCTGAAAAAGTTTATATCTCAAAAACTCAGATCTCTGGAAAATATATCATTACTTATTGAACATCAATCTGTGCTATTTATTTTGTCGCCACTGTGTGTGTGTGTGTGTATATATATATATATATATATATATATATATATATATATATATATATATATATATATATATATATATATGTATGTATGTATGTATGTATGTATGTATGTATGTATGTATGTATGTATGTATGTATGTATGTATGTATGTATGTATGTATGTATGTATGTATGTATGTATGTATGTATGTATGTATGTATGTATGTATGTATGTATGTATGTATGTATGTATATATGTATGTATGTATAGAACTGATAAGCTTACTGTAATCTTTTTTTAGAATGATTCAGGCTGAAAATAACTATGGTGGAATCTACGTTGACAATTGGAGAAATTTTCAATACGAAAAGAAGAGACATCTAGATGCAGTAGCTAGTTTATTTGCCGTATATACACCTTGTGCAGCAGTTTGACTGTAGAAGGCAGATGGTTATTGTCATTTAACTAAAAAAAGAATTTTGTAAATGACAGAAACTCATGGATACAAAAAAAAATTAATGAACTTGGCTGTATTGACAACCACTCACTTACAGCCGCGATAAAAGAAACAATTGCTCTTTATTTAGTCTTAAATGTTGATTTAAAAGAAAGCTTAAAGAGAAACTTCTATACAGTGCATGAAATAAGAGATTCTAATGAGGATAAGAACTTAAAAAATATTGTTTCAAATCTTTTAAATGTAGTAGCAGGAAAGTATAAGACAGATACTTTAAGCTATATAACTAAAAAAAAAATATAAATGAATTGACGTACAATGAGGCAATAAGTGAAGTTTTTAAGGCCTACGCCAATGTTTTAAATCACGAGTTGCTTTACAAAATTTCTGATAATAATATTCTTAGACCTTTACAAGATGTGACTAAAATTTGTTTTTTTGAAAAGAATCACAAATGATACATGTCATGTAACAAGTCATGAAACCATACCGAATACTGAAGAACCAGGTTGTCATGCAGAAATAAATCTTACACGGAGTAAAAATTTTCCTACTAGCTGTTATATTAGATGTTCAAAGTTGTGTTTTTGGGAATTTCATACAACATTAAAAGATAATTATTAACATAGAGGAACACATGGTGTTAATGAGAGCAGTTCTGTTTCAAGAGCTAGTACACTTCGGACTAGACTCTCGTCAGCTGACCCTGATTAAGGAAACTTTGAGATATAAGGGGAAAATTTGTCTTACACAGACTCAATCAAAAGTATGTAACATAAAATTTCACTTGAACCTCGATTATCAATATTTTTAAAAAGTTATCATGAGTTTTAAAATACGGTTTATTTCGGAAATTTAGGAAATATTTTTGTATAGAGATTCTTCATTTTTAATCATAACTTCCTCAACAGCTTTTCACAAAGATAAAGAACAGTCTTTAGATGGCGCTTGTCAGAGAGATTTGTTAATTGTATTTTGCTTTATAACCTTTTTCTTGTTTTTAAAATTCTTTTCGTTTTGTTTATTCATTTAAGATTGAAACACTTTTGACAAAACTTATCATTGTTATTATAATTATATTCATGATTGGACATTTCGTAAATGTCCAATCATGAATATAATTATAATAACAATGATAAAGGAGGTAATGACATTAGCATAATAATAAAGGAGGTAATGACATTAGCATGTGTTATCAATCAAATACGACTGATAACACACTTAAAGCGAACAATAAGTCTTTACCTATTCAATCATTTAGCGATAGCGTGGTACTAATATCTTTTTTAGTGTCGAGATTTTTAAGAGAGAATATTCGGTATTAGTTAATGTTTAAGTAGCAATTAAAACTCTTTACTTTCTATCTTTAGCTAAACTTCCTAAACATCATTCGAAATTTGAAACACACATGAATTACACCATCAATAAGTTGGAAAATAGTAATGAAAATCCAGAGACACAAATCATGGAGCACCAACTTAAGGCTTTGAATAAGATTAAAGAGTTTTAGACAGAAAAAACCGGGCATGCTCTAGTAGTAATGCCAACAGGAACTGGAAAATCTTTAGTTGCGTTACTTTTTCCATACTTTATGGGGGTCAAGAAAAAGGAACCATACTTTATGGGGGTCAAGAAAAACGACTAATCACCTTTGAAGGCTCTTTTGATTACACCTTCAAAGGTGATTAGTCGTCAATTAATGGAGGATGCCGCTGGGACAAAGGAGCGGAAATCCATATATGAACGCTTAGGTATTATTGATGAAAGCCAAAAGCATGATTACTTGCCTGCTGTTGTTATTCATGAAAACAAATTGGCAGTAAACGCAGGACAGGAATTTATTATTGCTAATGCACAGAAGTTTTCCACCAAATCTATCGCACTAAAGGATGGAACTCTCAATACGAAATTCTTTCCGAAAGTGGATTTTGTAATTATAGATGGGGCACACAACTATCCTGCTAATTCTTTGAAGCGTATAATTACTCACTACCGGAATAAAAATATCTTGTTTCTAACTGCGACACCATCCAAAGAAAATGTTCAATTGCTGGATAATAATGATAAAGTTGCAGACATTACTGAGATTTTTAGATTTCCAAGGTCTGTTGCTGTTGAGAGAAATGTCATCAGAAGTTTAGAGTGGATATCTGTTAGGAATAAAAATTTCTTGATTGAAATTGATAACGTTTTGACCCCAATTTTAAACGAACGTCAGGAAATTATTGATGGAGCTTTCATGCACCAGGCTTTGGCTATAACTCTAAGCATAATTGATTGTGAATATTGGGCCAATGCTTTTCAATATCGCTATATTAATGCTAAACCTTATTACGGTATTAATTTAGAAAGAAATTTGAGAGATTTCAAAGCCGGAAGAATACAGCTACCAGTCGTTTGCGGTAAGCTACTAGAAGGCTTCGACCACCCTAAAGTGTATGTCTGCACGTTTCTATATCCAACAAGAAGTTATTTAAGATTCAATCAGTTTGCTGATCGTTGCGTCAGGATAGATAGAAACAATCCGCTACTGCATAATGCAATTCTTATTGGCCCAGAAGCACTACAAGTTTTCTTTGACCGATTAAAAAATGAAGAGAATGTGAATCTCCCAGAAGATGACTCCGTTGACGACAAACCCGATGGTGCTGACAAAGACCCTGTTGGTGATGATGACGATGAGTAGAATGTTTGTTTTAACTAATTCATCTTTTTTTACTTAAATGACGAATTGTTTTCTTAAAAATTTACCTAAATTTACCTTCTTAAATTGAGATTACGTAAAGTTTGTACTGTAAATTATACTTTGACTATAAATATACCTATAAATTCAAATTAAGTTTTCTTTTGTTCAATATATGTTGGAAATGTATTAAACAGAAAATAATTTAACATAAAATTTTTATTGATGTGATAAAAATTTTTAACCGAAAAAATGAAAATGTAACATATTATTGTTTTGCCGTTCCACAAATAACGGTAGTGGAGTATTAATGAAAATAGAAAGCTATTTCAGGTAAACGGAAAGCCTAAAAAAAATAAATTAATGTGTAGTTAAGGAAAATATATAATTTTCTGACAAAAAATAGAATTGGAAGATAAATTAGAAAGTATGATACTTTTATTAAGCTCCTATTAAAATCTCTTGAACAACAGGTGATCAGGAAGTTGTAGGAGATATAACGTATAAATCTTCATTTTTCGCATTTTTATAATAGATGATTGACTTACATTATCATGGTTTGGACGACATTGATTCAAGAACAATTCTCGATCCCTTTTAACTGTACAGCTGCTTAAAACATTGGAGCTAAAACTAAGCATAGAAGCCATTTTTGGGAACTCTAAACTAAGAATTTTTGTAAATAATTGTTAAAAACAGTTATATGGACATAAAAAAGCGTTTCAAGTTATAATAATTTATAACTTGAAATGTCATTTTGAGAAAGATAGAAAAGTTTCTGAACATAGCAAATGAAAATAAAATCTTCATCTTTTTTTAAATAGAATTATGTTTGAAGACCCAATCTGTTGTTTTAGGTAAGAATGGAGTTGTAAAACGAGTTCAATTATTCATTTTAAATATTAATATACAATTTAGTTAAACACAAAGAAGAGATTGTAGATCACAGCAAGTAGTAGAAGAGTTGCTCGAGCCCGTTGTTATTTGACTCTAAGAAGAAAGGATACTCCCATAACCATGATATTTATACCTATTCTCAAAGGGAAAATAATTTTTTATGTAATACTAACCAATTCAAACACGATAATTTCGTCTTCCGGTTCTTCAAACGAAAACGTTTAGTGACGATTATTCGTAACGACTTCAATTTCTGCAAAAATTGTGAGTACTTCTTCGTAAGATAATCTTGCAGTTTTCAATATTTTTCTGAGAATTCTCTTGACTGAACGTACCATACATTCAAAGAATCATCTCCACCAGGGAGCGGCTGCAATATTGAAGTGCCGTAAAATGCCTTTTGAGGATGCAAATTGTTGTGTTTCGTCAGCTGTAAAACACGTTGATTAATTTTAGAAAAAATATCTGCAACAGCTGTTTTAAAATATAGACTATTTTAAGAAAGGGAAAAGACTTTTAATTAACTTTTATAGACACGTCTTTCCAGCTAATACTCTTTATTTCAACTAAAAACTATGTAATACAACAAGAGGGATTTGCAATGAGGCACGGAGGAGTGCCGTGGCGGGAAAACTCCACCGCACCAGATTTCACATACTCCCCCCGTTGACTACAGCCCTTGTAGTCAACAATACAAATATAACCAAAAAACTATTATGTAAGAAAAAATTTCGTTTTAATAAAGTTGTTCAAAGATTCTTCTAGTTTCTTCTCCGACAAGTGCTGCTCTACGCTTCGGACGAGTAGCTCCAAATTGTTTGGTAGTTTCAGCTTCATTTTCTTGTGTTAACTCTTCAACATTTTGTGTTGTACTAACTTCTAGAGGAATTAATTTCTGTAAAGGCCTAACAGTTTTCGTACATCTTTTCTCCTTAGAAATAACGGCTAACTCTGCTCCTCGTACAACTCCATCTCGACCAGTGATTAACTTTTCAATTTTTCCAATCCTCCATTGTCCACGGGGAATTTTGTTTTCACCTTTGATTAACACAATGTCACCTTTGGATAATTGGCAGTTGTTTGAGGCAGTGTATTCTTTCCTGTACAAATTATGTTGTCTCAGTTCGTTCAGGTAACTATTGTAAAATCTATTCCAAATACTTTCAAACAGTTTTCTAATATATTTTGTTCGATTGGAGCAGTCTTGTGGATATGAACAGATCGGTACATTATCTGATACACTCTCTACGAGAAATGTTAGCACCAAACATTAAATGGAATGGAGTTAACGATTCACACAAGTCCTCATCACTAACATAAACTAACGGTCGTTGATTAATCGAATACTCAACTTCACATAAAACTGACGACAACTCATCATATGAAACTATTTCTTTGCATAAGGTTTTCTTGAGACAAAGTTTTACAGAACGTACTAATCGCTCATAAAACCCACCCCACCAGGGTGAAGCAGAAAGAATAAATTGTTGTTGGATGCCTCTATTTAACATAAATTCATGCACAGGTTTTGCTTTGAAGGTTTTTGCATTATCGCTTATTAAAAGTTCAGGACTTCCTCTTCTGGATATGAATCTTCTCAAAGCTCTTAAAAATGAAGGTGTCTGAAGATCATTTGTTAACTCTAAATGAATTGCTCTAGTTGTTGCACAAGTCAATAATAATACATACACCTTTAACACATTAGCTCTCTCATTGTCTTCCTTTATAAACAATGGACCAGCATAATCAAGTCCAGTATATTTAAAGCTCCTGGTTGATTGTATTCGGAATTCTGGAAGATCAGGTTCACCCCTTTTTTTTATTGTTCATCCTTGGAAGAATTTACAGATGAAGCATTTGTGTAACACTGATTTAACAGTCTTCCTACCTTGGGTGATCCAAAATAATTTTCGTACTTCATTAAGGGTGCTTTCGACGCCTTGATGGAATACCTTTTTGTGGGCCTCTTGAATTACAAGATAACACAAATAACTGCTTTTCAGCAAAAGGATAGGGTGCTTTTGATCAAAATTTAAAACTTCACTGTTACAATAACGTCCTTTTAGTCGCAATAAACCATATTGGTCCTCAAACAAATTAAATGCAGTTCTTACTTTATTAAATTTTTCATCCTTACAAATCTCATTTTGATGTTCTTTAACCCATAGATGTAAACCATAATTGTACTCATCAACTGTCAGTGTATCACATGTTAAGCTATTGTCATTAATATTTCTAATGTTCTTTAACAATTTTTTTGCAAAACGTAAAACATATGCGGTGACTCTAACTAAATGTTGTAGAGAGCTATACCTGTTTATATCAATTATGTTTTTGAGGACAACTTCCCCACAAAACAAAGTACATGAAGACAAATTGCTAACTACCTCTGAATCAACTATTTTACCATGCTTACTACATTCTTTATCAGCCTCTCCTATTAAATGATTCTTATCAAACTCAAACATTGGAAAAATGACACTTTCCTCCCTAAGAAACTCTGGGCCTTCCACCCATCTACTGCTTTTACAATGAGACAAATCATCAGGACGAGTAGGAATGTCAGCTGGATTAATTTCACCCTGAACAAAGTGCCAACTATCACAACCAATTATCTCCCTAATTTTTACTACTCTATTTTCTACCCATGGTTTCCAACAACATGATCTACCTTTTATCCAATGTAATGCAACTAAAGAATCTGACCATGCTACAATTTTTGATACAATAACCTTATCGCCAATGGAATGTCTGACCTGTTTCATGAGTTTGGATGACAAATGACAACCTAACAGTTCTAATCGCGGGATGGACAAGGTTTTAAGTGGTGCAACTTTAGTCTTTGAGGTTAGTAAGCAGGTTTTTATTGAGGCTCTTGATATAGCACGAATATAAATAACAGAAGCGTATGCTTGGGTTGAACTGTCTGAAAAGGCATGTAACTCTATTGATATAATATCTTCTTTAATTTCTCTTATAGCGTATCGTGGAAAGCATATATGCTGAATTTTTGAAAGCTGTAATACAAAGGACTCCCATAGAAACTTGACGCTATCAGGAATCTCCTCATCCCATTCCGATTTATCCTTACAAAGTATTTGAAATATAGTCTTAACACGAGTAGTGATAGGTGATATGAGCCCAAGAGGATCGTAGATTGATGCAGCTAAACGTAAAATGTTTCTTTTCGTCTTGGGTAACAACTTCTCTTTTTCTAAAAGTGACTGAAACTTAAACACAAACTGGTCATTTTTAATGTCCCAATCATTTCCCAAAATCATTTTATTATTCAATGGAGTATTTATATTGACTTTATCATATTTACTGTATTCATCATTATCAATGTTGATTCCTTCAATGTTATTAATGTGGCTTTGTAATTCTAAATTATTTGTTGTCCATTTCCTAAGTTCTAAACCTCCTTTTAGCATAATATCTTTTGCTGTATGATAAAACTGTATACCATCACTTAAACTGTCACACCCACAAACTAAGTCATCCACATAACAATCAGATAAGATCTTTTTAACAAATTTGGGGTTAGAACACAAAAACTTATTGAGATGATGCTGTATTGTTCCATTTAAAATAAATGGACTTGAAGTAAGACCAAACACAACACGAGTAAATCGATAAATAACTAATTGACCATCATGACTTAAATTACTGAACCAAAGTAAACGAACAAAATCTCTATGTTCAGGAACAATTTCTATATTCAAAAAGGCTTGCTTGATATCAGACGTAACACCAAAAACATTCAAACGAAATCTAATAAGAATGTCAAATATCTTTGAAAGTAAGTTTGGACCAGGGTATAAAATATCATTTAATGCAGGAAAATTTACAGCACATGAAGCGTCAAAAACAGCACGCACTTTTGTGGTTTCTTTTTCTTCTCTAACAACAGGATGATGTGGAAGATAACATACTGATCCAGGTGGTTTTATAATTTCATCACCTGTAACCCTTTCTATTATACCATCTTTCTCATATTGTGTGAATATCTTATTATAGTCATTTAACAACTTTTCATTCGATTTTAACCTTTTATATAGGTTTTCTAAACGTTTCTTTGCAATGTTAAAATTATCAGGCAGCATTACATGGTCTGACTTGAAGGGTAATTTTGTGACGTACCTTTTACCATTAAATTTTATATCTTTTTCAAATTGATGCATAACACTGTCCTGAAACTCACCAATGGACTCAAGCTCCCAAAATTTTTCTAATTGGTTTTTTAATTCACTATCAACATTACTACGTAAAGGAAGAACACTACACTTCATGGAATGACTGTTAAAATGTTTATTTGAGTCAATTGGAATTGATAACTTGCTTTGGCCTGCCAAAATCCAGCCTAATGATGATTTAATGGCAACTGGACCATCAGAACCACGAACTACTTCACCAGTGATAAAGGAATAGTAAAAGTCAATTCCAACTAAAATATCAATACTCATTGTGGTATTAAATTTATTGTCTGCTAGTGCTAAATGTTTTAAATGTTTATAATTATTGACAGCTTCTGCAATATTTTGCCTTTTAATAGGGGTGCAAATCTCTGGGATACATAATGCTTCTAAATATGTCCACCCTTTGTTAATCTTGTGTTTCACATAAAGTTGAATTACATCTAACTCTTTTACTTGACCAACTGAGTTTCCAAAGGTATTAATAATGAGCCTCTCTTTTCGTAAAGTTTTTAGTTTTAAGGCATTTCTTAACTCTTCAGTTATGTAAGAAAACTGACTTCCACTGTCAAACATTAAACACACTTTTTTTGATTGAGAATTTTGACAATCTGAAACTTGAGTTGTGGCAGTCTGAAGAAGTACAGTGTTGCTGTTGTTTGACCATGTGTGAGTTGCATTAGTTTCTTTTGCTTCTTGATTTTTTGGGTTATTATATTTGCTTTGATCACTGTCCTTTTGACAGATTGAGATATGATGGCGTTTACCACATTTATTGCATACAAAATTACTACTACAATTTTTGCTTATATGACCACTTCGTAGACAAACAAAACACCTTGCTAACTTTCTTAGAGTGGCTACACGAGCTTCAATATTGGTGACTACACGACATTTAGTAGAGGAATGGTTACCTTGACAATACAAACACTTATTATAATCTTGACCTCCTTGGGCATGTAAATTTTGTGTAGTAAATTGAATGTTTCCATTCATATTATTTCGTTTCTGTTCTTTCTGTCCATGAAGACTTTGACATCTTTCTTTGACTAAAAGTTCTTCATTAAAAAATTCCAACATTTTTTCTAACGACCAAATATTATTACCAAACCTTCTTGAAATAAGGATTTTTAACTCTTCAGGTATTCTTTCATTAAGAATAGGTATAAATAGACAACCATATGAAGTGATGTCCATTTTTAATGAATTTAGATTTCTGATACAGATTTCAATCTTGTTATAAAGATTCCTCAATTGTTCAAGATTATCCATTGATGTCACAGGACGAACTTTTAACAAGGTTTCCATGTGTGCAGTAATTTGCACTTGAGGGTCTGCATATCGTTGCTTTAAAATATCAATTGCTTCTTTATAGTTTTCATTTGATAATGTTAAACCTGATATGGCTGATAGAGGAGCATGAAGCAAATATTTTTTTAAATATGAAAATTTATCTATTTCACTTAAGGAATCATTTTGATTAATGGTGGCATTAAATTGGTCCCAAAATGAATACCATTTTAGAGGGTTTCCATCAAAGGTTTGTATTTCTAATTTAGGCAATTTACAATTAAATGAACTGACAGATTGAGAATTGGGTGACACTTTTTGAAAATTTATTTTGTAATCAATTTGTGCAAGAAGTTGATTAGAATGACGTACAAATCTTTTGGACTGAATGACGAATTCGGCAATGTCGTCTGGCTCCTTTAAATTAATAATTTCTTCCTCGACTTCTCTAAGCTCTATTAAACTGCTACTTAATGAGTTCCTCAATCCTCTTAGAATGACTAAATTATTATCACCATTATTTAACAAGTTTGTTTCAATTTCCTCATTAATTTCGTTTATGTCGTTTTGTAGACCCGCTCTTCGCGATATTTTCCTATTTAAGGCTGCCATAATAAATGAGTATGAATGTCAAAACAATCTCTGAAAATATAACTTATGCCAAAACAAACTTTGTTGATGTTTAAACAAACTCGATGTAAACAGGAACTAAACTAACTCAATAAAGCAACAACTTTCTACTCATCGGGCGCCAATTTAAAATATAGACTATTTTAAGAAAGGGAAAAGACTTTTAATTAACTTTTATAGACACGTCTTTCCAGCTAATACTCTTTATTTCAACTAAAAACTATGTAATACAACAAGAGGGATTTGCAATGAGGCACGGAGGAGTGCCGTGGCGGGAAAACTCCACCGCACCAGATTTCACAGCTGTTAAATGTCCTGTTTTAGAGTTATCAAATTTATTATTCTCTTTAAAACTATCGCAAATAGATATATGGTGAGGCTTGTCTCACTTAAAACATGGAAAATTTGATCTATAATTTTTACTCGAGTGGCTTTCGCGTAGCCAACGAAAGCAACATCTTTTTTCGATTAGAATATTTTTCATAGCTAAAATACCAGTCATCAAATTACAATAATGAGGTTTATGATTATTTAAACAGTAGTTAAATTTGTAGAAAAATTTTAATTTCGGAAATTTTTTTGCCTTAAATTCTGGTTAAACTTGTTACTAAACCAATTATCTGTCCCGTTAGCGTATAAATTATTTGCAGTTATAGGATTTCTAAAATTTTCATTAATTACTACGTGTATTTTCTCTGGCACTTATTTCATTTTTAATATTTCTAAAACGTTGATTACATTCTAAGCTTGACTTCCGTTTAATTCTCTATTTATAATTAAATTTAATTCCTCTGGGATTTTTTCTAATAAGATAGGAATTAAAATTGATCCATTCATACTTTTATCTACTAATAGATTTTCCAAACTCCGAATTTGTATTTCTATTGTATGGAACATGTTCCTTAATTCGCTTATATTTCTAACATCCTTAATTTTTTCTAGTGATAACAATTTTTTCATATAAATTGAAATTAATAATTGCTAATTGGAAAATCTATTTTTTAACATATTCAAAGCAACTGAGTAGTTTTCATTAGATAAGGTTAATCTTGTAATTATCTTGTTAACCTTTAACTAAATTTCTTAGATAAGTCATTTTTTGTATATCAGACATTCCATATTCGTATTTGTAGAGCAATCAAAATTTTCATAAAAAATTTGCCAATTTTCTTGTTTACCGTCAAAGATCTCTCATTTAAGAGCGGGAAGCTTAACTGTCTTGCTTGTAAACTTATTCGAACTTATATTATCTACATCATTTTTATTAATAAAATCTTCTATACCTAAAAGAGATCGCTTATAAAAAATGGTAAACTCTGTTCTCGTAATTTCTTCTTGTTCTAACTACTCATCCACCTTCATCAAAGATGAAATATCGCAATCAAACTGTGTAATTTTCAAATATTTATCGATGGCTGTATTTTTCAGACTCATCAACTCATTCAAGCAACCTCCGTGCAAACCACCAACCATAAGATTGTTAGCTTGATCGAAAATACGTCTGACCGAATTGACGGCCACCGTTCGTGTTCTACGTTTATTAGCAAGATTAGACATAATAAGATTAAGAAAAGTAATAAATTATATATATAAATGGTATATGGCTTTAAATACAACTTTATGGCCTTTTCAAATTGAGACCTCGATGAATGAATCAATAAAACCTCGTATCAACAAAATGTCCAGTCAAATTGAACCCTCGTTGCAAAAATAATAATAAATAATAATATAACCTTTGACCTCGACTTTATATATTAACTTAAATAACTTTGTGTACAATTATACACAATAAATGAATCTTATGAACCTTAATTCTTTATAATATCTTAAATAATTTTGTATTATATTCTTAACTAAATTGTTTTAGCAACTTAAATAAATTTCTTTAGTTGATAATCATGAAATAAATACTTCAAAACAATAATAAAATGCAATTATCACCTAACTATAATAAGGAATAATAATTAGTAGTTAACGATCGACAAACAATCCAAAAGTTGAAATTTAGTTTGAAATAAATCCTAACGTTTATCTTTAAAGGAAATTCTCATTAACAAATAATGAATTCACTTTGCTGATTAATTGATCACAACTCTTTCTTTATATATATCGCTCATTTAATTTTGTCTTTTAGTCTCTACCGTGGACTTCAGGTTTTGAAATATTCTTCGGGACTTCATATTCTTTCCGTATTCTCCGTGGGCTCCATGTTGTTTTACGTAAGAATGGACTTGTAAAACGAGTTCAATTATTTATTTTAAATATTAATATACAATATACACAAAGAAGAGATTGTAAATCACAGCTAGTAGTAGAAGAGTTGCTCGTTTGAGAGGTTACTGAAAAGAAAGGATATTCAGAGAACCATGGTATTTATACCTATTCCCAAGGGAAAAATAATATTTTATGTAATACTAACCAATCTAAACACGATACGTTTAACGCGATTTGATTGGCGCAACACAATCTATCGTAAATGTAAATAGTTCATTTAAGTTTTAGCCATTTTAAGCAAGTTTGCTTTGCTTTTCTAAAATTTTTATTGGCGTTTTAAAACTTGAGCTCTACAGTTAAGGAATTATGGAAAGCGTAATCTCTACTGTGGAAAACCATTTATGCTGTTTGTATGATCCACATTGCTAACAAACTAAATTATATATGTACTTTCCATCAGAGTTAAACATGCTAAAGAAATATAATAGAAGTCACTAAGTTTTAAGAAGCATAAAATGTCTTACTGAAAACTTCAAAAATTCTGGTCTAGATTCTGCAAACATTAAATAAGCTCCAATGTGTTTCACATGGTGTACGTTTCTATGGAAAGATTTTGCGCTTTTTAAAAATATATCGTCAGCTCGGAATACAAGTGTCGTATTCGACATTTTTGAAAAAAATGACTTATATATGCGAACAATCTATTTTTTCTGGACTTATTTTTAAAAAAATTATCCGATAGCTCGATTAAATTTTTTTCCAATATAGTTCAGTAGATCATTTGTCGTAAATGAACTTTTTATACGAGACGCTCGAGGTACATTTGTTGTAGTTAGCGTAGACCAATAGTAGCCTTCTATTTGCTCACGTGACTTTAGATTTAACTACGTATATTCCGTTCATTTGTTTACTTTTAACATGTGTTTTTTGTAAATAAAAAGTGATACATCCCATTTGTTTTTTTTTTCTTTGAATTGAATCGAAATGTTCAGTAAATAAAAATTATTACTCGTAATTAAAAGAACTAAATAGTATTTATAAATATATCGTTTGTTTGTAAAGATAAGTAACAAATATGGAATATTTCATAACAAATTTGGAGTATTTTAAGGCTTCTGATGCTGATAATCCGATACCAATAGTATTGGAGCTAAACCAGCAAATGGAGGAAGAAACTCCTGGATATGTAGCGGAAGGTCCTACTTATTCATCTTTTTCTGCTATAATTTCTCCTAGCAATGAAAAGCAAATATATAATACTTGTGTACAAAGATTTCATTACAATACGTCTTGTGTTCAAATAATTTTAAAGAGATCATTATTTTTACATTCTAAATAAGCTCTTGAAATTTCTTTCATTATTACCTTTTATTTATTTTTACATCAACTGTATTTATGCATTGTTTTTTTTATAATACTCTAAGTTACTGTTTTAATAACAATAATTTTTCTATTTTTAAAAAGCAGTTTGATAAATAGTTTCCAATACAATAGATTTACAGCCCTCCTACCTTATTCAAGTTACTGTCATCTATTGAAAAAACTTCTGCAGTAGAATTGAAAGTCATATAAATGTACAAAGATGACTTCAAAAACTTCAAACTTGCTTCAAAGTCTTTATATTTCCATAAAGCGCCTTTTGCAAAGGTAAAACTAATGTGTCATGAAAAACATCTACCTTTTCATATTAAATTCAAAAAATCGTTCTTTGGTCAGTTAATTGAAGAAAGATTGGTAAAAGGTACCCCTCAGAGAAAAAATAAGCAGAAAGTTAAAGTTCTGAAAGAATTTCCTCCATTAAAAAATGATTCAACACGTTTTTTGCTCTCAGATAAAAAAATTAATGACCTTGAGTCAAACATTTTGTTGCCGATGATCTTGAATTTAATAATACTCTTTTTAAGTCACAAAGCCTGAACAATTAAATATATCACTTTGTAAAATGTTTTAATAAACATTCTATATATTTATTTCTTTATTATAAAAAAAAGGTACAATAATGAAAAATGTTTGTTTTTTATATTTAAGGTTTAACTTTTTTATATCATTTTTCACAGACAAATTAAAAGATATGTGCCATAAATTAGTTATTTTATTTTTAATTATTCAAAAATAAATAATGGTAATAAAAATTGCTTAATGTAAAAAAAGAAAAAATTGTGAATATTTAGTTATTTATAAATTGAGTAAGTGAAACCTTACATCATACTCATTTTGTCAATAAGTATATTTGTATAAGAAGCTTATTAATTTTTATATAAGAAGCTTGAAGATTGAAAACTGTATATTTCTGTATATAATGCCGATAAATTGGTTACCGGGAATGAATTAAAGAAAAAAAATGCGAGAGACAGTCAAACTAAAATTATATTAATGCTATAAGTCATTGTTAGTTACAACATAAGTAATTTAACTTTAATTCACCTACTATCAAATTAATTGCATCTATGACAATTGTATTCCGACAAAATGTTCTGATTTCGAAATACATTTGTCGTATTTGAAAAATCGTACTCAAAGTTACTGGGGAAGTTTTTTTTTGTTTGTTTTTTTGACAATTTAAACAAAAACTTATATTGATTTTAGTCAACTTTGTTAAATTTCAACTTGTAATTAAATTTACATAAAGAGATTTTGTACTTTAAACTTTAAATGCAAAATTCTCAATTTAAACACAGTGTCGTATACGACACTTGTATTCCGAGCTGACGATATGAGAAATTAATATGCAAAGACGATACCACGCAATTATTTAAGTTAAAAATGCAATACCATATGAGACATTAAATGATAAGTATGACATCATGCGATATCACACGATCCTTAAGAACTTCAATTATACTACGTGAGTTAATTACATAACTTTAAATTATTATGTAAATTTATTGTATCAAAGTACTTTTTGTTTATAAATATAAAATATATTGTAATGAACCGAGTGGCGATACCAAATGAAACCATCAGTGCCTATACCTTCGATACCAGTATCACGTGATCTCAATTTCAATACTACAAGGTAAAGGTATCGTATCGATACCAGATGAAAACCAAGATTCGGTACCGATCATCTAGTGCCTGTATTCACTATTCGAAACCATTCCTCTCGGTATTCATTTACACAATACCGGCTATCTAGTGCATAACATTTACTGCTAATCCAAAAAATAAACCAAGAAATAATCAACGTTGAACTGGTAAGCAACTAGATGTCTAACTTCGATCCGAAAAGTGAAGCCGTGGGAGCCATTTCTAATTCGGGCAAAAACGTGCATTTTTAACTTTTATTTCGCACGTCAGATATAGTTTTTGCCCTTATTACAAATGGCGGATATAGTTTTTGCCCTTATTACAAATGGCGGATTCAATTTGTAAACAAAAAAAGCAGCTTCACTTTTCGTCCAATAAAATCCCGCAAGTTAGACATCTAGTATATATAATATATCATTGCCATTAGGTTCGTGAAATCTATCGTTAAATAAGTAGCCTTGTTCCGTTAGGTAAATATTCAAAGTTACTTAAATTTCTAATTTACAAGTCAAAAGTAGTAAAAATATTTAAGTGCATATTTAAAATATGCTGACCTAATCATGTGATAATAGCAGTTTTCAGTTATTTATTTTGTTTTAGTAAGTGAATTAGTAATTTTAGAAACTTTGTGTAATAATAATTTTTTGAAAACCTTAATAAAAGTTAGATATTTGATTTAATAATTTTTGTTTTGTGAGCATAATGACTTGAAATCTTTTTGTTAAATACATACATAAAAATATTTTCTTCACGAAAACTTATTTTAAACAAAAACTAATTTTAAGTGTCTATGATTGATTCAGTTTTAGATCAGAGTTATAAGTAATAGAGATACAACAAGTAGAGTTACAAGTAGTAGTTATAAGTTAGAGTTAGAACTAGAGTTACAAGTAGTAAAGATAGAACTAGACTAGAGTTTACTCAGTTTTGTATTAGAGTTTAATCTAGAGTTTTTTTAAGTTAGATTTATTATGATAATTTAATTTTTTCAAAAAAAATTGTTGCTGTAGATTAAATTCTAGTTGTATCATCACTCTAACTATTAAGTAAAAGTTATAATTAATAAATATAAATTATAAATATAAAAAAGTTACAAACAATTTTCTAATATTATTTTTCTTATATTTCACTTTAGATTGCCTGATTACATTTCAGGTTACAAGTATTTTTTTAAACTCAAATATTATTGTCTTTTTTGTTTGTTTCATCTGTCAATTTATTATAATTATCTAGTATAATTTATTATAATTATCTAGTATAATTTATTATAATTATCTAGTATAATTTATTAAAATTATCTACTTATGATAAGAATGAAAACTTTCTTCTTTTTTTTCTTTTTTTTTTTCTTTTTTTTTTTCTTTTTTTTTTTTTTGAGTTTTAGGTACGACAACTTAAGCTCTAATGGTTAGGAGTAATTAAAGAAAAAGATTCCATCACTTATGTTAAAAGTATATTTGATAGGTAAGCCCGATCCCTGGTGTCTATTTGAGAAGGCAAACAACCGACAATCTAGGAGAGGTATATTTAAATGGGCACAAGTTTAATAACAATACAAAGTTGAATGTAAATTTATTTTGGAAAATAAATTTTTAACAATTTAACATGTTATCATGTCTTTTTTTACATTTCTCATTTTGTTTCCGAGTAATTGTAATCTTCTACATGTTTTATTCGCTTACAAATTATCCCACATAAGCGTGTTTGGATAGTTTAATTTGGATAATGCTGGCTTTTAATTGTAACATGTTTAAGATTATATTTAGATCAAAACCTAGAACTCGTTAAATTTCAAACGATTAACTCGTTTTCCAGATCAGAAATAGATTCCTAGGTTTATTAAGTGTAATAGATTTTAAACTTTTTACACTTATATGAAATTTTCATCAGCTGAAAATTTATAGATTAAGCTGATTTTTTTAAAAAATCTTTAATTAAAATGATTCTTTTAAAAATACTATTACATTAAGAGAGATAATATTACTTATCCAGGAGGCACCGTGTGGGGTGGGCGCCAGATATCAAAATATAAACATGCTATAACATTTATATCACAATCTATAAACATAAGACACAATACAATATAAGATTGTAAATCAAGGGCAGTGCGGCGCTCCTAATTAAGGAATTTTCATTTATCGTATTGTTACGTTAACCCTTTCATGCGCTGGGTTGTTCTACAGTATTGTGAAATAGTTAACAATCACCAAAAAAACAAATTATAATTTATTTTTATTTTTAAATTTTTACTTAACCGAATATATTTTTCTGGTAAAAAAATAATAATAATAAATTTTAGAAAATAGACAAACAAATAAAAAATAATAATAAATATAAAAACTTTTAAACAAATATAAAAAATGTATTTAAAGTTTTATAGGTAATTTTTATTTAAAAAAAATTGTGAAAAAGTTAAGAACCACAGAATAAAAAACGATAATTTTTACCTAATACCGCGTAATTCTACCATGAATTTTTAAGCACTCATTTATACGATTTGGCATTGAGTCTATTAAATTCTCTAAAATATGTTTGGGAACATTTCCAAGTAATGCTGGTTAAATATATTGCCAAACTCCTCAAGGCTCCTTGGTGCTTTCTTGGCAATCTCTTTATCAAGCCAACTCCAAAGATTTTCAATGCAATTTAGATCTGGGCTATTTGGTGGCCAAGTTAGACACTCAATATTTTTGCTTTCGAATCATTCAGAGATAATTTTAACCCTGTGACATGGTGCATTGTCTTGCTGAAAAATGAACGGAACGCTTTGCTCAAGTGCAACAATTGACGGTAACGAGTTGTTATTTAAAATATTGACGTAATAAGTAGAGTTGAGTCGACCATCAAATAATTTAAACATACCGAAACCATAATATGTCATGCAGCACCATATTCCAACCGATCCGCTCGCTTGTTTTGTTCTTTGAACGATACAATCGAGATTATATTTTTCTGAAGGCTGCCTGCGAATCATAATTCGGTTTTTTCGGTTATCAACCTCGATATTCATCTCATCACTGAAATTACTGTCCTCCATTTTTGTTTAGACCATTCTTTGACGCTTTGGCAAAATTCTTTTCGCTTTTTTATATGTTGTTTGGTAAGTCGCGGTTTTAGAACAGCTTTTTTCCATAACATATTGTTAGCTAACAGTTTCCTACGCACAAGTGATGCCGTTGCATGACGTCCATTTGAAAGCTTCTATTCCCTTCTTAATTCATGCGACGGCATGGTTCGATTTTTCTTCGCCAACCTGATTAAATGGCGATCATCATTGGGTGTCGTCAAACGTGGTCTTACAGAACTATGGCGATCAACTTAAGATTTCGTCTCTTTGAATCTTTTGATGATTGTTAGCACCGAACTATGTGATCGCTTTATTATTTTTCCAATTTCACGAGTAGATTTACCTTCCTGGTGAAAATGCACCACTTTTACACGATCTTCATAGCTGATAGCTTTTCTACTCATTATTTCAAAAGAAAAGAATTTTTTTTTTTGTTTGAAATTAAATACTTTTATTGGTTTTTTGGTAATGACTCAGACAGTGGCGTATCTAGGGTAGGGCAGGCAGGACACGTGCCATGGGCGCCAACCTGAAAGGGGTGCAAAAGAGACAATGTTATTAAGAAATTTGCAGCATTTAAAGCTAGAAAAATAAATTTGTAATATATGTTACATAAACAAATTGTTTATTTATAATGAATAATAAAGTTTTATTAAAAGTTTGTGTCATCATTTATTAAAAAATTGTAATTAAGCACTTTATGTGGGGGAGGAGGGGCGCGAGATCGGTGTTTGCCCCAGGCGCTATTTACCCTAGGTACGCCACTGGACTCAGATCATTAATAGAATATTTAAACAAAAAAGGTAAAAATAAATTAAAAAAGATGTTTCCGCCGCATTTAGCACAAAAAATTCTTTGTGGTTCTTAAATTTTTCACAAAAAAAATGTAAAAAAAAATTAACACATAATATTTAATCTTTATTTTTATAGGTTCTATTAATTCATTTTCAAAAAAAAAAAAATCTTTTTTCTCATGTTCTATTTAATATGTTTGAAAAAAAAAAAGAACTTTTTATTATCTTTAGAATAAAAATTAATTTTATTTGAAAAAAATATTTTTTTTTATTTAGTGGTTCTTAATTTTTTCACAATACTGTATAACAACAAATTAAACTTAGTTTCCCCAATTAAAATGGTGCATTCTAACCGATTGAAAACAATATTATTTATAAAGGAGAGTTGAAAAAGGCTGTAGAAATAGTCTACTTTAACATTTCATAGTACCGCTGTCATTTTGTAGATAATTTTTTATGGGTTATGATAGTTATGGAAAAATAATTGGTGCATGAAAGGGTTAAATATGTTTGCAAATGTTAAGTTCTTATAAGATTATCTTTAAAGTCATATTTTTTAATAAGGATTTTATAAATCTTTAACTTAACCTTTAACTTAACTTAAAATTTAAAATTACTTTTAAAATTACGTTTGGCGTAAAAAAATATTGTCTTTATTGCTCATTTTGCTATATTGCCTATGCTTTAAGAAAGTCCTAATTTAATAAATGACAAATTTCGGACATAAAAAATAAACATTTAGAGATAAAAATTTAGTTATTTTAACTAACTAGGTATCTAGTTCAAGTAACTAAGTTATTTTCCCCAAATGTTTATTTTATAAATGCGAAATTTGTCATTTCTTAAATTAAGACTTTCTTAAGGCATAGGACTTTGTTAGGTCACACCACAGTATATCAGTAATATCTAATGTATGGATGAGGTAGGAGTAAAACTATCTACAGCGGTTCATACATAAAGAGTACCATAGAACTAAAAGAATGATGCAAGCTTCTGTTTACATGGTCACGCATAATTTCTTGGAAATTTTTAAAAAGAACCTAAAAGTTTTTCTCAAATAAAAAATTTGAATATACATGAGAGGTAAAAGGAATTTGACCCCGACGTGAATTGAACACGCAACCTTCTGATCTGGAGTCAGACGCGCTACCATTGCGCCACGGAGCCATGCGAAATTATGAAAAAGTTTACTATTTATAAATACTTAAAATAAAGCAATTTCATGCAAAGTATTTCTTGTCGTAAGCATCAAAAGAAATTGGTTTTGTTTTGGTTTTATATTACAGTAAAGAAATCAGATATTACTTTATTTTAAATTGTTTTCTTATTTTCTTTTGGATTCTTATTTATATTATTCTTTATTTTATATTTTTCTTTAAGAAAAAATTATGTTCGAGTTTAATAGAAAGAAAGCGTTTTTAAATTTATTTTGTTATTAACTTACCGTATATACTCATGTATTAACCCCAGGTAAAAATTAATATTTTAATAAATTTTAAAAAAATATTTCATAAAAATTTTAAAATAATTTAACGTTAAAATTAATATTTTATGAGCATTTTAATTTTCTGGCTCTAGCATTAACCGCAATCATAACTTTTACCACATTATTTGGGTAAAAAAGTGCGGTTTACACTTAAGTATAAACGGTAGGTTCCCATCGAATTAAAGAAGTTTAAGTGTTTGTTTCGGTATTGTGATTTTTACTGCAATAGCGTTAATAAAGCTTTTCAGAATTTTCCGGTAAGAAAATAGTAAAACGAATGAAAATGGTTAAAATCGTTAGAAATCGTCCAAAGTATGTAACTTTTTCATGAATGTTATCACCATTTAAGAGATGATATAATTTTTTATATCTCTTAAATGGTGATAACATTCGCATATCCGTCACACTTGCTCAGTTTCTCTGAAGTTTTATTTTTTTAAAACTCTGGTTTTTGTGTGATTGCCCTCCAACTACACCTAATTTAATATCAACATAATTTGTTCTTCGACTTCTGTGATGAAGTACCATTACTAAAAACTCTTCAATCTCATTGTAATACACAATAGGATTATCTTTTTCTACCAACTATGAATCCATAAAAATTCAAAATGAATTATACAGATTGTAATCTAGTTGCCCCATGCCCCATGCCTCTTAGTTACCTATCTTGAACAACAAAATTCCTGGGCACTCCCCTAAACTATGTAACATCTCCCCAGTCCCCCACTTAAAAAAAGTTGTCGTTTGCATTTTTTGAATGAGGAAATGTTTTCTGATGATAATCAAAAAAAAATTTCTGGGGGTGTGATGCAAGGTCTTAGAGCTATGTACCGTGTTACACCGTGTTGGTATGAAGTTCTAAAAAATAGCACGACACTATGCACCGTGTTGGTATGAAGTTCTAAAAAACAGCACGACACTATGCACCGTGTTGGTATGAAGTTCTAAAAAATAACACGACAAATACATTCTTACAACACATACGCCAAGCATGATATGATAAAATGGTCGAAGAGTTTGAATACAAAGTTGGGGCCGTAAATAGTCGGATACGCACGTGCCTATCTCATGCAACAAAAACTAAATTGAAAAAACATATAACTTATAAGCCACTGCTGGCAAAAGAGATCAGAGTAACTCAAATATGTATTTATGACTAATGAAACTTATCTTTTATGTTTCTGAAATATTCATTTATGAATAATACAGTATAATTATTGTCAAAATAGATAATTACTTATATTTAACCCCGCCGTCAGTCAATTAACTGATCTGGAACAAATCGAGCTGCTTTTGCGCTGTGGAATCAGTTAAATTTGATTTTTTTTGTGATTTAAATATAAAAAAATGGAAGGAGAAGGTAAAGCAAGCTTTACACTTTTCCATCAAACTTTATTAAAGAAACAAGTTGACTAAAGAAGAAAGAATTTTTGATTCAAAAATTATAAACTTGTCTAAACCGCCAAAATCTTAACGAGTCCCACGTGATCAAAAGAATTGTAAAAGTCTTATTAAACATTTCATAAGAAAAAATTGAGCAAACTTCGTGTAACTTTGAATCTATTAAAAGAAAAGCGATATTTTTTAAAATTAATCAGAATATTATTTGTAAGTACTTTAACATGAAAAGTTTGTTATTACAATAAACTGAATGGTCAGTGAAAGGTAATGTAAAAATCAAGCGTCTGCGTATCGTTATCGAAATATCGAAACTAATCGATATTTGTTTCGATAATGTATTTCGATATGGTTCGATATAAGTTTCGATATGAATTTGATAAGATATCATTTGTCAGTTTTGCAAGTGTCAAATTAAAAGTGATATAAAAATCCTTAGTAAAATGTTTTTAGTATATATATGAACGTATTTTATCAAAGTAGAATAATATTAATTACTTGAAAACAACATTTCGGTTTTCGGCTCTGTAAAAACAGCTGCTTTTACCCAAAAGGTTTTTTGTTTTTTAAACTAAAACTTGTAACCCCGAAAAAGAACTTCAAGCATTATCGGCAATCTTTACTCAAAAATATTTGTTAGTTTGCAAATTCGTTTTTGCCAATATTAGTATTTCGGTTTATATCATTACCATTTCTTTTGTTGAAATTGTGGTTTGAAAAATAAAGAAATTTTTATTAACTTTTACAGAGAATGTGTTAGGCATCGAGTTATTTGTTGTTCATGTCATATTTTATGAGAAAAGATTTTTATTATTGAGATAAAACTTTAACTTATTAGGCCGGGTGAATAAAAATGAGCAATTGCTTTTACTCAGTAATTGGTCAGCTTTACGTAAATAAAAACTTCTCGTAAAGGTAAGCAGTTTACTCAGTCATTGCTCAATTTTACTTTAATAAAAAAACTTAAGAAAAGTTGTTTAAGTTTTTATTCACGTAAAGCTGACCAATTACTGAGTAAAAGCAATTGCTCTTTTTATTCACCCGGCCTATTCTCATAACTAATTTATTGTAAATTGATTTATGAGCTTCAGCAGTCCGATTCAATAAGTATATTAAAACTTTTAAAGCATTTCAAGTTCATGGTTGAGTCGGATTCAACTTGATTCAATTTCTCGTATTTACATTCAATGTTGAAAAGATGATCTTGCCATTAATTTTTCGATAAAACAATTCAATGAACTTCTGAAGCCATATTCGCTTCACTCTGATTAACCACAGGCGTTACCACACCGTCGTTAATAAAAATAATTGCGGTAAAACTCAAAATATGTATTTTTACTTTTCTGTAAATTTTCACGGAGCTGGTACAAAGAATTTATTATTTCCGCTTTTTTAAGGCAGAAAGCGTCATGAGGTTTATGTTTACCCATGGATCCACAAGAGATGGACGAGCAACTTATTGTTTAACATCAATGAGGCCGCTTATTTCACCAAACCATGCGAGTTTCCGACTAAATCTAATTTTTCTGCCGTCAACAAAAAATCTATTAAATGGTTGCCGACAGGTTTAAATTCGAAAATCATATCAGATGAAATAAGTTTACACTTTTATGGCTTTTGTTAAATAAAATTTTTAAGGCTAAAGTACTTCACGTGTTGACAAATAGTTAAGCAAGTTACACAATGATGAAGTTGTTGGCACGAACAGATATCATTTTTTTAAGACTAATATTTGTAATTTTGGGAACTTTTTTTATTACCCAGATAATTCTAATTATGCTGATATAAATTTTAAATGCAACCATTTTTAGTGTCCTTAGTTGACTTAAGACCTACATTTAAAATACATGTTGACAAATTGTATAAACACCTCACAACAGTTTTGTAAATATAGTTCCCTTTATTTAATAACAACAAATTACAATGATTATTTATTTAAAAAGTAAAAACAATTTTTTTTTTAAAACTTTTTATTTTCTTTTTTATTATCAAAAGAAGTTAAAAAATTCAACATTATTTTCAAAGAAATTTGAAAAATGAGAGAATTTTATTTATTAATATTATAATAAAATTCTTTATTTACTTTTACGATAATCTTTTAACTTTATATATTTTATATATATTTTAAAAAAAAAATTGCAATCTGATTTCTTTTGTTCAAATTAGAAGAACTTTCTAAAATAATATAGAATATATGCATACTTTTTTGTTTTAAATATCAGCTAAAAAAATGTTCCACCGAGTTCTAAGGAGATATATATTTTTATCAATTAATTAACATTTTTACTTGTAGAATATATAGGGTTTGCTGCGGTCACCCACGGAATAGGGAGTTGTTCAAGAAATAAAAATGTCAGTGAATCCATAAAAACCTTGTTTTCCGCCATTTTTTAACAGTAGTTAAGTCTATCAAAACAAATGAAAATGGCGGAAAACAAGTCTTTTATGGACTCATTGACATTTGTATTTCTTGAATTTGAATTTTTTATTTGTATAACTTGTTTTAGTATATCAAATCTAGTTTTGCCATCATATGCTACTTAAAAGTTTGTTAAAATGTTTATTTTTAATTTTGAATAATGATTTATTATTCGATAAGTACAACATATTTCAAATAGCTTTACTTAACAACTTCAGTATTTCCTGTAATATACAAGTAACATTACTTACTTAAACATTATAGGAAACTTAGTTTGATAATTGTCAAAGAAATAATTACAAAACGTATTCAAAATGTTTCTGATATATATTATTGATTTTATTAACTTGGTGATTCTTAAAAACAATTACAATAAAAAGATTAGATCTTATCCCGAATATACGTGAATTAGGAGTGGATGTGGAAGAAACTATGATTCATTTATAGAAAAAGAATATCAATGGGTTCAAGAAAATCTTTTGACCAATAAAAGAAGCCACTTTGGTTCTGGAAAACCCCATAAACAATAGGTGGTCTTTGGAGAGCGAAGCAAAAGAGAAAAAATAAAAGAACTAGGTGTTAAACATCATGCTCTTTTTTAGTCTCTGCAAGAAGTAAAAATTTTAAGAAAGTCAAATGTTTTAGAGATCAAAAAAGTTAAGGACACTTTGGATAAACCCTTTCTTTAAATATGAGTGTAAAGCAAGGTCTTGATTTAAAAGTGAATACTGACCTCAGCGATAGATAATATTAAGTGATCAAAAACCTAGACCCTTGGACACATATTAATCCCCTTCCCGAAAGATGTTTCAGTGGAAAAAGTTAAATACTCTCCCAAATTTTTTTTCTCTGATTTCAGCTGCTTCAATTAATATTGCTAAATCTGTGTTTATATAGATAGCATAACAATGCAAATAGTAGCAGCTGAAATAAATGATGACAATTCTGCCAAAAGCATGCAAATATCAAACAGAGTTATGAACCAAAATGTTGTGTATTGGCCTAAAAATTCTAAAATTTTAATTAAAATTATTTTTTACACACGTTTTTTCAAATAATTTTACAAATAAAAATTTTCTTAAAGATTGAAGAGTATACTGAAACTAAAACAATGCCTGGCAAGATAATTTTGATGATTTATGATGATTTATGATGATTTATGATGATTTAACATATAAAGCTGGGATTATAAGTGCAACATAATCCATATTGCTACCATTTTTTATTTAGAAAAAATACTGATGAACTGATGCATTTTTATCGTACAACTTGGCGTGAGGCTTTAGTGCCTCCGAAGTTACACATGTTGGAAGATCACGCTATTCCAATTTTGAAAAAATAAGGTGCTGGATTAGGATTGTATGGTGAAAACGGTGGAGAATTAATTCGTCTTGAGTTCAACAATTTAAACCCTTTTTGTTAATCTATCCCTTTACAAGCAAATCGGTTAAAAAGGAAAAAATTTATCAAAAATTCTTCAAAATTTCTTCAAAAATTTTCCATCAGAAAACTAATCCTAAAAGAGGATGTTAATTCCCAGAATCACGAAAAAAAAAGAGAAAAAACGAAAATTTTAATAGTTGGAAATACTTTTAGCAAGAGCATTTTACATTTCTAAGTAATTTATAGTTCCTTTTTTCTTTTAATTGTCTCTCCTAAAGGCAAACAAAATGTAGTTATAATGATCAATAAGGTAATGCAGAAAAGCACCTTTTTTATCCATTAAAAAATTGAATGCTAAGAACAGCCAAAAAAATAAATAGAAGATGGTATCATAAAACTTTTTTATGAAATTTGCTTCCGTTTCTACGAATAAAAAATTAGAACGTAGGGTCCAAAAAATGTAAACAAATCGCGGTAGTTAACCAGCCATCTTTCTCAACAACAAATGTTAACGAACGTTTAGATGTTCTTTCTATTGTGTTTTAGTACACAAGTGGGGGGTTATCGTTAAACTAATTTAAATTAAAATAGAAACAAAAAAGTTTATTTATATTGGAGATTATGCAATTACTTGGTTTCCAGCGAAAAGTTACGTTCATTGCTTCGTAACCATTTTAAAAACGTTGATGTTTTTCCGTAAAATTTGCGCATGCGTACAATAACAGCCCTACCAAGCGACCGTGCTGTGTTCGCTTCATTTTTATGAAATTTATTATTTTTTTTTTTTAATGAACTTTTATTTTTAAGAATGAATTTTTTCTTGATGCATTATGGGAAAGTTTTTATGTTCGACGACAAACAATACAAATTTGATTTGTTTGAAAAAGAACTGCTGACCTAACCATAAAAACTTCTGTTGGATTTATAAATATTTATTTGAATGCTCATATTTTTGCTCATCATGTTTTTAAAGACAACACACGTCAAATGTTTTTTTGTTTCAAACTTAAGGTTTTATTTTCGGCGCTTTCACTTTCGCACTCCTCTTATCTTTATTATTTTTAAATCGCGGTTACGGATTTAAAAGTGAAAGTAATTAGTTTCCAAATTGAACCTGGTTTTCACCGCAGTTTAAATTTTTTTAATTTTAAGTTTAACGGCTTTTGAAATTGTCGTTAAGAAATTAGTGGAAAAAATAACAACTCAATAATTTTTATTTACTATCTTTCATAACCTGCAGTAAAAATAGGGTGAGGGAAAGGGGGGAGGGGGTGGTCCGAAAGTAAAATAGCGCTCAGCAAACTTCAATTAAAAAAGGATTTGTCATTTTATTCAAAATGAGTTAATGTGATATTCATAATTGGTTTTTTCACACTTATTTGTTATTTTTGTTATTTTTTTTATTTTTGGTTTTTTCACACTTATTTACTTTTTAATCAACTAGAAAAATAAAAATTTTTTTTCCCGTTAAGAACTTAAAACAAACAAAAATATTAAAGTTCTTCTAAAATTTATCTTTGACAGGCCAGAAGTGTTTGGAATCTTTAACTTAATTAGATTCCCTGTCTAAAAATTAGTCAAGCTGAAAAGTTCAATGATATAAACAAACGATTGGATAATATTTCGCTCGAAAAAACTTAGTTTCGTTTCGTAATGAGGCGTTTTATTACGCATGTCATATTGATGAAAACATAAATATGTGAATTACATTTGGTCACTACAAGCGTATTCTGATTGAAATGAGCAAAAGTTAATAACAAAACTAATAAAATTACAAGACGAAATAGATAATTTAGTTATTTTTAAAAATTTTCGTTTAAAAATTTAGTTTTCAAAACCCATAGATATATTTAAATTTTTTTAAATTTTTTTAAGGTTTTGAAGTTAAAATTTAAAAACATGGTGCACAATAATACCAATTCCATGCATTTTGATGGAGTTTCTTTTCATGTGGTTGTTGCCTTCGATGTCCTGGTTATTGTCGCAGGATTTCTACTTAACATCTTTGGTATTTGTCTTCTGATACCACGAAAGTTGGAGAACTTAACCAGCCAGATTATCTTGATCATTCACCTGAGTTTTGTTTCGGTAGTAAATATTTGCACAAATACCACTGCACTATATTGGAAATTTCATAGTATTAAATTTACGGAAGCTTTTATTGTAGTTTATTATTTTGCACACATGAGTTACATTATTAATCTTTCTCTGCTGGCGTTTGATAGATTTTTGTGCATTGCCTTACCGTTTTTCTATAAGACAAAGATGTCAACGAACGTTTTATTTACAGAAATTGGCTTTTTATGGTTGTTCTCATCAGCATTTGGGTTGCTCATCCACTATGGTTATATTGAAAACTTTATTTCTACATATGGATCATATGTATACAATGGGTTTTTGTGTGTGTTCTATCTTTGTATTTACATATTTATTTTAATTAAATTGAACTGCTCAACAGCAAGTGTAGGAAGGAGACTGTACTCAAAAAAGTTGCTTTTATTACCCATATTAATAGTGTTCAGTTTTTTCTTGTTTGTATTTTTACCTCATGTAGTTGCATATAATGTTAAACTTAAATCAAGAAGCTCACAGCATCTGTTAATTCTTGGTCTGATTGGAATAAACATGTTGAGTTTTGTGTCAGATCCTATTATCTATATTTATCTTCAAAAAAATGCTCGTCAGCAACTGTTCTCATTTATAAAGCGGTTGAAAACTGCGTTTTGTTTTCGGAGTATTTTTACAATAAAAAGAAGTTGCTTTAGTGTGAATCATAAAAAAAGATTTAAACGACGTTCTTCTTCATATAATAACTCAAGCCAAGAGCCAATTAACCCTTCTGCCCTGCTTCCGAGTGAATCATCTGAAAATGTTGGAGTTTAAAAAGTCGTAAAACAGTTTTAAAGATTTTAATGAAAAAGCTTGATTTAGTGTTTCATTTATAAATTAACACCTTAAACTTTATCTGTAATCTTTAAATATATTTCAAAAGTTTAAAATATAAAAAAAAAAAAATTTGCTCTATCTATCACTTACAAATTTAAAAAAAATTACGTGTAACATATATGCTTCTATAAAATATGCTAAAATGTTATATATGCTTATGCAACAAATGCAGACATAATATATATACTGACATAATATATATATACTGACATATAATATATACTGACATATAATATATACTGACATATAATATATACTGACATATAATATATACTGACATATAATATATACTGACATATAATATATACTGACATATAATATATACTGACATATAATATATACTGACATATAATATATACTGACATATAATATATACTGACATATAATATATACTGACTCTTGTAAGAAAGTTCTATTATAAAAAATTTGTTTTTTTTTGTACAGTTGTTTTATATATTTGCTTAGTTGTTTATTTTTGATGGGTGAGAGGAAAGTACACGCGTACGCTTGATACACGCAACAACAGTTGTGATGTTTATTACTGAATACCACCTATAGCTTTATAAACACTTTATGCATTGTATTATAACAATATAAACTTTGTATGAAGATTTTTCTTGGAATTTTATAAGATCTGCCAATTTGATTTTTAATCATTTGTAATAATATCGAAATACCAAAACGCGTTAAGAAAAGTTGATAAACAACTACGTTTTTATCAAAGATTTTTACCACAAAAAAATTACGTCACACAGTGACTTTAAGATGATCAAAAAACAAAAAATACTTAACAAAACTTAATAAACATTGTTAATAAAGAAAATATTTGTTGAAATGAATGTTTTTTTAGCCGAAGATTTCAAATTAGTTGATAAAAATATTTACAACGCGCACCTTTAACTCGAGCATTGCGCCCCGTAAGTCTTCATGCGCGCGTTAGGTTTGGCTAGAGGTGTGAAAAATAAATTTTTCTAAAATTTTAAAATCTTTAAGCAAAAGCACAACCCTTTGATGCATAAATCAACTTGATGCTTCTATAACAATAGTTTTTAAAAGATGCGGATACATAGAAAAAAAGCATCATGGCAAAGTTTATAGATTAAATTTATAATTTATATTACGATTAGTTTAATAACTGGTAATGATTTTTCTCGATAATTCTTATGTTTTTTAAAGTAAATGCTCGATACATTTGGATATAAACTTATATGAAATGCATCATCAAAGTGCGTAACACCGATATTTTTGCCGTAGTTGAAGTCTAGAGTTTCTTACCTGTTTATTCAAACACTCCAGTGCTTCCTCCGAATATACCCCAATCTGCAGAGTTAGTTTATGTGGAGCGGAAGTGCTACGCAGTAGCAGTGTATGTACATAGGTGTATTTAGATCTATAAAGAGTTTAAAGAAAGATAAAAAGTTAAAAAAAGATTGTTAACTTAATTGTTAACTTAACAATCCTGAGTGAAAGCAGAACAAAACCTTTATTAAAGATGTAACAGCAAAAAAATGTATGCATGTATGTAATGTATATTTATAATGTATATTTTATGTATCTATATTTGTATATATGTGTGTGTTTGTGTGTATAAATATATATGATAAATATATAAATCAGGGTGCCTTTTTGATTTTTTTTGATTGTTACTTAGAGCAAAATTATATATACTGACATATAATTGTTGTTATATGTCAGTATATATAATTTTGTTATAACATGTGAATTCCATCTAAATACATCTATGTATTTCACATGGAATTCACATGCCGTATGGAATGGAATGGAATTCACATGCCGTATGGAATGGGATGGAATTCACATGCCGTATGGAATGGGATGGAATTCACATGCCGTATGGAATGGGATGGAATTCACATGCCGTAATTGCCAAAAGAAATTTATAACCTCGAAGTAGAACTTCAAACATTATCGACATTATTCAAACATTATTACTTATTTATGTTACATATTTGTTTTTGCTAGAATTGTTATTTCAATTTATATCATTATTATTTGGTTTGTTGAAATGTGGTTTGAAAAATAACGAAATTTATGTTTACTTTTACAGAGAATGTGTTAAGCCTGGAGTTATTTGTTGTTCATGACATATTTTATGAGAAAAGTTTTTTATCATTGAGATAAAACTTATTCTCATAACTGATTAAATTGTAAATTCTCATAACCAATTAAATGTAAATTGATTTATGAATTTCTGCAGTCCCATTCAATAAGTACATTAAATCTTCTTATGCATGGAACAATTTTTAAATTCATGGCTGAGTCGGATTTAGCTAGGGTTAAATTCTCGTATTTAGATTCAATGTTCATAGAAAATCTTGCCATTAATTTTTCGATAAAACAATTTTTTAACCTTCTGAAGCCATATTTACTTCACTCTGATTAAGCACCGACGTTACCACACTGTCAGTAAAAAAAATTGTGGCAAAATTTAAAATAAGAATTTTTACTTTTACGCATATCACAGTGCATAGGAACATGTTGTAACACATCTGCAGAATTTTTTTTTTGATTATAATCAGAAAATATTTCCTCATTAAAAAAATGTAAACGAGAATTTATTTAAAGGAGACCTTGGGAGAAATCACACATTTTAGGGAAGGCCCAGGAATTTTATTGTTCAAGATATGTAATTATGAGGCATGTGGAATACTCAAATTTCTAGTATGTTGATACTGGTATCAAATGAGGATGACTTACAAAAATTAAGGTAATTGGAGTTAAACTTACCCAACCATGACCCCTAACTGATTACCCCCCAACAACCCCTTGAAATAGCTTTAAATAGTCTTAATTTTTAGAAGAAAAACTTTCTTTTTGATGTAATTTAAAATCTGTCGATGAATTTTGATCTTGTCTAGCATAAAACAAAAATGAAATTGAAAAGGGTTTTTAGGAACCATAACTTAGGGGGAATTCTGGGATCATTTCGAACATCACAAAATCATGCCCATGCCCCTGTTTTTAGCATTTCAAAAGTGTTTGGTGAAAGACTTATAAATTTTTCTTTTAAAGTATTTCAAAAAATATTGAACTTTGCAGATGGATATGTAATTTTCACCACTTTTGCTTTAATTTTTAGTTGAAATAAAAACAAAGAAATCCAACTTCAATCATTTACAATTTGTAATAGCTAGCAGTTGCTAATTATACAAACATAAAGCATGTTTGCGGCTATATATTTACATTTGATTGATATGGCCGATATATCATGCCAATATTATCAATTCATATCAGAAGTTTTTACTTGAAGCATTCATTTAAAATACCTAAACCTGCGAAGGCAAAGGATTTAAGACCAATAAATAACACTGAAACAAATTATTTAAATCTAAATTAAAAAAAAAACTTCACTATTCGGCCGTGTTATGAAGGAAATTAAACTGATGTTTAATTTACTTTAGCTAAAAATAAGTTAAAAAATAAGTTAAATAAATACGTTACTTTGGTTACACTTGTTTAACAAGACACTGAAGATGTTTCAAGGAAACCTGCAAAAAAATTTGTTTGTTAGGATTACTACACCCAAGTGGGACAAGAAATTCTACATCTCTGTACAAAATTAGAAAGACAAAAGAACTTGACTGCCATTCTAAAATCAACATCCCTAACAACGCAAGAAAAGTTCTATCCAGATCTATCTAAGATTTAGCCACAAATGACTTAGGGAACACCTTAGCTTTGAAAACATCTTTAAATAAATTGAACAAATTCAATTAAAACTGCATGCCAGGTAAGGTTTTCTTGCTTAAAAATACTTTTAAATTTCACTTAATTTTGTAACGATTTAAAGCCAATTTTGCAATAATTTCATTATGATTTCTACTTAATCACAACATGATTAAAGTTGCACAATTCCTTAGAAGTGAAGCAGAACGGAAAAAGTGTGGAATCTGGTTCAACACAAAATTGATTTATAACAACGAGATCATTCGAAAGTTTTTTAATGGTGATAAACTCCCATTGCTATTAGAATTAAAGGAAAACGGAGACGAACGTGAACTATTACCAAAAAAAAATATTTTTTTTTGATAAATAGATTGCAATTTGTAATCTTGATTTTTTATGGATATATAGTTGGTAGAAAAAGATACTCCTATTGTGAATTGCAATGACATTAAAGAGCTTGTAGCAATGGTACTTCATCACAGAAGTCAAGAGACAAATGATGTTGATATCAAATTAGGTGTAGATGGAAAGCAGGGATTCCTAAAAACTACTCTGTAAATCATCTTACAACCAGAGTTAAAAAGTAATAAATCTCCAGAGAAACTGAGCAAGTGTGACGGATATGGGTGCAAAGATTTTAAAGAAAAAGTGTCCACAAAACTATTATATAGGCCATTTTGCCTTCATTGAACGAAATATACCATAATTTACGGTTAATTTTGGATAAGTTGAATTGACTTTCAAAAAGCTAATCATTATACTTTTTTACCTTTGTTTAGATTGTACTACCAATCGATGGCTGATGGTGTACATTTTAAAAAAGCAAAAGAGTACACAAATGTTGTTGACACCCCTTTATAAACAGGCAACAAAAACGAAAAAATGCTACAACTTGTAAATATTCCTGGTCTACATTATACTGCTAGTTGTTGTAGACAAAGTTTTAAAAGATATTGCAAAAAAATTTTGTTTAAAAGCAAGGAGTGTGGGCTACAGATTGTTTTCCAATATCTGTCTAAGATAAACATCTGCAGATTATCCTACCAAGGGCAGCATCGTTTGGAAGGCAATGCTTGCAATAAGTTGCTTAAAAGAATAGACAGCTTTGAACTATTTTTTCAGGTTTATGAGTTTCCGCTGCCAATTACATTAAGGTACAAGCCGAACAAGACCGAAGAAGCTCTCAAATCCATTCATCAGGATTTCAATCAGTTTTGGCGAATGAGAAAAGTTGGAGAGCACAACCCAAACTATGTAGAGGCGCTAAAAAACGCTGTCGTTGCTTACAACAACAAGCACTTTTAAAGTGGCTTTCTATTTTCAAGAATGTAGTTTGTAAAAAGTAAAACATTAAACATCCTATGAACAAACGTTTAGTATGATTTTAAAATGTAAAATATGAATCATAATCTAACCATAAACACAAGAAATTTTTGTTTTATTTTAAACAAGATCAAAATTCATTGACAGATTTCAATTTACATCAAAAAATTAGATTTAAAGGTTTAGACCATTTAAAGTTATATCAGGGGGTAATTAAGGGGGGGGGGGGTAGTTTAAAGTTATATCAGGGGGTAATTGGGGGGGGGGGGGTAGTTTAAAACTTTGTATCTTAAATGAAAAGAGATTTTTTGTTGAAACTTGAAATCTGTCGATGAATTTTGATCTAGTTTATAATAGAACAAAACAAAGATTTATGATCAATGGAGATGCAGCTCGATAAACTATGCAGTTAAGGATCAATTTTAGGGTTGGGGTGGGGTTGGTTTAGCTCCATTTTCCCAAATTTTCTGCAAGTCATCCTTGTTCAACGCCAGTATAAACATACTAGAAATTTCTGGGGATCTGTTGCAAGGTCTTAGAGCATGTTCCTAAGAACCGTGCTCGGATAAGAAAAAAAAATCTCATCATAGATCTTTATCGAATTAAAGTTTCATTCATAAAAATGAAGCAAATACCGTGAAAAAAGTTTTTCACATGATATTTGCTTCATTTTTATCAATAAACATTTCTTAAAGATGTGGGAAAGTTTTCTGTTCGATGACGCACAACATCCGGTATGGCCTCCAATTTGTTTGAGAAAAAAAAGTGCTGACCTTTTTATGAAAACTATTCATAATTTATAAATATTTATTTGAATGCTAATATTTTTGCTCCTCATTCAAAATGGTAGAATTTTGCATGTCCTTGCGAGAGCATTGTTTTAAAAGCCATAAACGTTAATTGTTTTTGTTTTAAACTTGAAGTTTAATTTTCATTCAACTGGGATAATCGTAAATTTAACTGCAACAATCGCATTTAGTTTTAAGGTGATATTCACAATAAACTTCATATGCAACTAGATTTATCTCATTTTATTCACAATAAATTCATTTGATGATCATAACTTTCTGTTTTTTCTAGTTAACAAGAAAAACAAAATTTTATATTGAATTTTACTTAAATAAAAACATTTATAATGAACATTTAAATATAAATATTTGCTTAAATATACAGTTTTTCATAAAGATAGCTTTAATAGCTTTTTTATGAAAATTATATCCTTATAAAAATACTTTTTTTCTCAGAAATTACAAAAATTTTTGCTAGCTTTTTTATTTGTGCTGTCCGGTTTCTAACTGACAACTTTAAATGTCTTTACGTTGATTAAATTCAAGTTCAAGAATGAAAATATGAGGAATGGGGGGAGGGGCCGGGGTGGGGGGAAGGAGGAGAGAAAATCGAGTAGAAAGTAGCGCCAGACTAACTTTATTTGGTGGTAAGGCAAAAAAGCCTTACTAGCAATTAACAAATAAAAATGATTTATTTTGATTTCTTCTTTAATAACATACGGAAAGTTTCGTTGCAAATTGACAAATACTTCAAGACAATACGTCAATTAAGTTGCAATACCATACTACTAGGAAGTGCGGGTTCTGGCTCATTATCATTTTTCCCATATTTTAGTCTAATATTTTACATAATAATAATAATAATAATAATAATAATAATAATAATAATAATAATAATAATAATAATAATAATAATAATAATAATAATAATAATAACAATAATAATAATAATAATAATAATAATAATAATAATAATAATAATAATAATAATAATAATAATAATAATAATAATAATAATAATAATAATAATAATAATAATAATAATAATAATAATAACAATAATAATAATAATAATAATAATAATAATAATAATAATAATAATAATAATAATAATAATAATAATAATAATAATAATAAATAATAATAATAATAATAATAATAATAAATAATAATAATAATAATAATAATAATTTTTTTCGTTACATACAATGCCGTAATGAAACAATTAAGGGTCACCATAAGGTATTGACAACGCTTTAAAAGTTACAAAATTGCTCCTAAGAAGGGAATGCTTGAGAAGGGTGAATTAGGACCAAGCAACAAACCAGAACCGACAGATTTATATCCTTTTCCGGTTTTAATGAAGAGTCCATCACCATGAACATTTTTAGTCCATGGAGTTATAAACAATCCGTCTCCACTTACAGTTTTCATCTTCATTCCATTACCATTTTTCTTCAAATAAACAACACCTCGTCCAGCAATTTTATCACCAATCGCTGATCCTGCAGACGAAGCAAGCCCACCTAACAAACTAGTAGCAACCACTGGAGCAGCTCAAGATGCAAGCCTACCGATTAAAGGCAAAAGAGCTCCAATAAACCCTCCTTTTATTTTTGAGTTGTATTCAACCTGAGTTTTGCTCATTTTAATGGTTACACCCACTCCTCGACGAAGAGCGTTTACAATTTTTTCATGCTGTTTTTCAGTCACGAACAGTACGTCTTTTCCATTAAAATCGTCTTTGGAGAGTGCTCACAGGCTTACCATCTATCATTGATTTTTTTATTTTGTCAAGCTGCCCTTGTGAAACATTTACTTTAACACTTAAATATTTGCTCATTTTTAAAACGTCGGAAAATATTTATTTCATTACTCGAATGTGATATCGTATTGTAACATCCTCTCCGCGAAAATCAACCAAATTTCCATTCTGATCAATGATGCGAGTATAAATCAAATGCATTTGCCTCTCAATAATTTTAAAACCTGGACTTACATTTGGATAAAAAGAGTAAATGCAATTTAATTGGGTTCCATTAATATATGACGACCCGATAACGTTGTTAACGATTCTGATGGTGTTAATGCTTGAAATTCTAACGATATTATCAGACTCGTATTCAGAATTGGAATTTAATTTTCTTTTAGCAAACCCCAAAACTAAGGCGATGCTGTTCTCCACGTTAAAATCAATTAAATAATTTAATCCAAGTTTAATGGTTGATTTTAAAGTATTAAGATTGATTCCAATTTGAATGTTGTTTGGAGAGTAATTAATTTTATTTGCAGCAACATAACTTCCACGTTGATTCGCATAATTTTTTATTGTGTTTGAAATAGACTTTTGCAAATAATCATTGATGTCTTTAATGTCGTAACTTCCATCAGGAATGACAATGTTTTCCCAATTGTATCCATTGTTCATGCTGTATTTGAAAGAATTTTTTTTGCTGTTAACATTTGGAATGCTGTTGTAAGTCTCAAGACCGAGAAAAACCATTTCATAACTTTTTCCTTTGTCAAAAACGATTTTATCTAAAAATTCTGTTGTGATAACGCTTGATTTTCCATCTACATTGATTATAATTCCTTATTCTTTTATTCATCGATTATAATCCCTTATTCTTTTTAGAAGATAAATCAATGACTGCAAACCCATGAGGTTGAGACCAGCAGTGCTTGCAGAACATTTTAAATTCTTCTTTTTGCATATCACTCGAAACATGGTCTAGATAAATATGGTTTATATTCTTTGAATCCTGTGGAAAGAGACAAATAAAATTGGTGTTTCCTCTGATGGTTTGTCTGGGGAGCATGAAATAATTTTGAGCCAAGTAAAAGCAGTCCACGTTAGAATGTCGTCCTCGTATGTAATATTTTTCGCATTTGTTTTGTTTGGTTAGCTGCAAGTCGTCAAAGATCATTAAATTATTTTTAGTAGAGTCAAAAGACTCGGGTTCAGGAACGTTTTCTTTAGTCTCAAAGAATTTGTATTCAATGTCTGTTTTTCCTTCCCAATTTTTAGAAATTTCATCAATGACGCATTCAGGACTTGAATTTAGCTCTTCGATTTTGTTTTGAATGTTGAAAAGTTCAAGTATGATTTCTTTGGGCAATTTTTTTTCGAAGGAATTTTTAAGTATTTTGTATTCAGGTTGAAAGAGGGATTTTCCAAACACTTGCAATCGGTTATAATCGAGCCATCCCGGTCTAAGCAGTAAATTAAGCAAAAAAGTTGTTTTTCCACATCCCGATTTTCCAACAATGATACCTCTAATGCTTCTAGGTAAAAGCTTGTTGTTGTTTCTTTTGGTTTTACCAATGTTCCACGATAAGTCAATAACTTTCATTTTATATATAAAAAATTTTCTTTATGTATTAAAAAAATGTATTGCGTCAAGTGTAAAAAAGAAACAGAAACTGTTCATATGAAAAACGAGATGACAAAAAATAATCGAAGTATGCTAAAAGGGACGTATAAGTCTCTTGCGGAGCGACTAAATGTAAGTTTGTTAAGATGGCTAAAGGAGGTGATTTGGTAGAGTCGATTAATAAACTGTCTAGCAAAGTGAAGCTTCCATGGGCTAAGTTTCCAGGAGAAATGCATATTCCCGGGATAAACTTTGCAGGTCCGGGCACGAATTTGGATAAGAGATTGACTTCAACCGGCATGTATTAAGAGTGGAGCGGGCCAGTGGATAGGGTGGACAATGCAATGTATCACCACGATTTGGCTTATAAATATTTTAACGACAGGCAAAATAGGAATTTGGCAGATCAAATGATGCTTGAAGAGATGAATTCTATTCCTAACCCAACGTCAATAGAGATGAACGAGCGAAAACTTGTATTTTGTATTTTGACTTAAAAAAAAATCTTCTCATAATAAAAATGAGATATACAGCGTCTTATTTGAAAAATTTATTAAAAAAAAAACGGTGTCACAAAATCAGCAAACGATTTAATTACGATGATGATGCTTGCAGTTAAAAATAATTTGATCAATAAAGATTTAATTTTGGAAAGAGCAAAAGAAAATGGACATGCTGGAAGAAAGAGAATACATGAAATAAAAGAAAAAAAACCGTTCAATCCTAAATATGAATGGGTTAGAGTGGTTAGAAAAAAAAAGCCTGTAACTTTGAAGTATCAGGTCGTAATTATTTTGATGACGGAAATAGGCGCTTTATTTATTCCAATGAGGATCGTTTGTATTTTATTGATGAGTATGGCCAACAACGTTTTATTTATTTCAGTGTTGAATTAAATGCCTTTTATTTTATATCTAACACTTATCATTTTATTAGTTTAGATGATGAGTCAGATGATTATTTGTCTGAAGAGGATTCGGAAGAAGAAGATAATAGAATGCGCGCTCCTGCTGCTTAAAAATCTTTTTTCGGAGGAGGTGGTGATTTTTTAATTCTTTTTATGAGACTTAAAAAAAATCTTTCTATAATAAAAAGATGGAAAACGTGCAAGAAATCACTAAAGATGATCTTTTAAATGCTCTTGATGGCATCTTTGAGTCAACTATTACTAAATCGAAAAGTTTGGATAAATTAATGAACAACGTTAGAAAACTTCCGAAAGAGCATCGAATCATTTTCAAAGAAATGGTTGAAGTAGCACCATTTGATGAAGTTATAAGAAATATAAAAGAAGATATTTATATACGTAATAAATTCATAATCGGAACAAAATGGAAGTTAAATTCTAGCGGACGTAATAATTGTCGTAAAGTCAATGAACATCTTAAAGCACTTAAAGATACGTATACAAATATGAGTAAAAATAATAAAGATTTTTAAATTCTTTTCAGACTCTTTTTGGAAAGAATTAAAAAAATTGAATTTGACTTAAAGAAAATCTTTCCGTAATAAAAATGGAGAGTAAGACAGTTAAAGATCGAAAAGATTGAAAAGTTAAAGATGACTTGGAAAGCAAGTCGATGAGTAAATTGCGAGAATTAGGTAAAAGCTATGCCATTAAAGGTTATACAAGAATGGAAAAGTCAGATCTCATCGAAGCGATAAAAAACACGAGACCTGTTATTGGTACTCGACCTGTAACACGTCGAAGGCTAACTACTGACGCAAGACCGTTGCCTGCTCTGATTGTTTAGCCAGTAGTTGATGAAAAGCCTACAGTGGTTAGATTTGTTAAACCTCCTATAAAAATTAAACCAGTCAAAGTAAGGTTTGTTGTTGAACCTGATACTCATTTGCAAAATCCTTCCGTTCCAGATTCATCACCCGTCGTTGTGAGACCGGTTCCTGCTCCAAGACCTGGATTATTTTCAAGGCTGACTACAGCTGCAAGAAATGCGGTTGTTGACAGTTTTAACAGTGTTCTTGCGTCGATTGATCCATACGTCCCAGAGGCGGTAAAGAAAAAAGTAAGAGATGCAAGAGACGGAGCCGAAAAAAAAATAAAGTTGATCAACAGACCGGTTCCTGCACCACGTCCCGTCGTTGAGAGGCCGGTTCCTACACCTCGTCCTGTCAGACCGGTTTTTACACCGAGACCTGTTAGACCGCAAATTAATTTTCAATTGACTGATCATGCTGTGGAACGCGTTGCAAAGCAATTTTCTTACAGCCCTTCTGAAAATTATCAAGACCCTTTAGCCTTTTTAAATTTGGTAAGAGAGGTGGAAATAAAAACCTTGAGCAAAAACAGAAATACAACAGTGCGCTTTGTTTTGACGTGTGAGATGAAATGTGTAAGCATCATTACTGGTGAGGAAACCATTCGAATTGTTTCTTTTTCGTCTCGGACTGAAATTGTTCTTGAATCAACGGACTTGGATGAAGTGTGTGATACAACAGAAGAAAAAATCCTGGAAAGCATTGTTAATTACAATAAGATGGTCTCTAATTGTAGAATTTCTAAAATTTTAAAATTAGACATTAATATAATTGACTACAACCCTTTAGGCGGTTCGTCATATATCGATCTAGACCCGTTTCTAAAGAACACAAAGGCAATTACAAACATGGAAAATGAAGACAATTAATGCTTTAAATGGTCTGTTACCAGAGCGCTTAATTCAAAGACTAAAAATAACGAGAGAATTGATAATGAGCTCATTGAGAAGTCTAACGAACTCAATTGGGAAGGAATTGATTTTCCTGTCCCTCTTAATCAAATCAAAAAGTTTGAAAAAAACAATCTAGACATTAGCGTTAACGTTTTTGGATGTGAAAATAAATCATTTTATCCTTTAAGAATTTCTAAACATAGAGATCGAAAGCATAAAATCGACTTGCTTCTCATTTCAAACGATGAGACAAATCATTATTGTCTTATTAAAAGTAAAAGTCGATTGTTTTCATCGCAAACATCAAAAAGTAAACGAAAACACTGTTATTGTGATAATTGTCTAATTGGGTACAGCTCTGAAGAAGCGCTTCTTAAACATTGGACTTACTGCCAAGAATATAGTTCGGTAAGAATTAAACTTCCTAAAAAAGGAACAACCATTCAGTTTAAAAACAAAAATAGATCGATGAGAGTTCCGTTTGTCGTGTATGCTGACTTTGAAAGTTTCATCAAGCCTATTGACGACACAAATAAATATCCTGATGGTGAGTCTTACACGAAACAATATCAAAAACACACTCCAAGCTCCTTCTGTTATTACATCAAAGGTCCTGAAGGCTATGAAGAAAAGACCGTTGCGTACACAGCAGAAAACGATGATGACGACGTGGTTCAAAAATTTATAGACAGTCTCGAAAAAGATTGTTAAAATTTACAATAAATACAAATTTAAAAGAAAGCCTGTTGTGACTTGAAAAAGATTCCAAAGTCATTTTTAATAAACACAAATTTAAAAGAAAGCCTGTTGTGACTTATGAAAATCAGAAAAAATTATAAAGATGCAACCCAATGTCACATTAGCGAAGAAGATCTCAATGATGATAAAGTCTTAGACCACTGTCATCTCACTGGAAAGTACCGAGGAGCTGCTCATAACAAATGCAACTTGGATTATCAAATTCCAAAATTCTTCCCTGTTGTCTTTCACAATTTGTCTGGTTATGATAGCCATTTGTTTGTTGAAAAATTAGCTGGAAAATTAAACTGTATTCCCAACAACGAAGAGAAATACATTAGCTTTTCAAAACAATTCAAAATGGATGAGTGGAAAGATGAAAAAGGAAAAACGCAAGACGTATGGCGAGAGTTAAGGTTTATTGACAGTTACAGATTCATGGCCTCTAGTCTGGACAGTTTGTCTAAAAATCTAACTGATGAGCAATGCAAAAACGTTTCCAAATATTATTCTGGAAAGCAGTTTGAACTATTGCGTAAAAAAGGTGTTTACCCTTACGATTGGGTGGACTCCATTGAAAAACTTTCTGAAACGCAATTACCTCCTATAGAAGAGTTCTTCTCCAAGCTCAACGATAAAGATGTTGAAAAAGAAGATTATGCGCATGCTCAAAACGTTTAGAACGAATTTGGCTGTAAAACGTTTAAAGATTACCATGACCTTTACAACGTGTTTGACGTTTTAATTCTGACAGATGTTCTTGAAAATTTGGATTAGACCCTGCTTGGTATTACACCTCTCCCGCCTTGGCTTGGGACGCTTGCTTGAAAATGATTAAAATAAAATTGGAGCTTCTGAGCGATTCTGACATGCTTCTCATGGTTCAAAATGGAATACGAGGAGGAATAAGTATGATCTCAAACCGACTTGGAACTGCAAATAATAAATACATGGGAGATTCGTACGATTCCACTAAAGTCTCTAAATTCATCCAATATTTAGATGCAAACAATTTATACGGATGGGTGATGAGCAAACCTCTTCCAACTCACGGATTTAAATGGATGACTGAAGACGAACTTTTAAATTGGAAAAACACGCCATGCATTTTAGAGGTCGATTTAGACTATCCTGATCATCCTCACGATGAACACAATGATTACCCTTTGGCTCCTGAAAGAATGACTCTCAACAAAGTCGACAAGCTTGTTCCGAATTTAAACCATAAAAAGAATTATGTTATCCACTATGTAAACTTAAAACTATATGAACGATTAGGTCTAAAAATTACAAAAATTCATCGAGGCGTTAAATTTGAAGAAAGTCCTTGGATGAAAGAATACATTGATTGTAACACCAATTTAAGAACAAATGCCACTAACGACTTTGAAAAGGACTTTTTCAAGCTTATGAACAACTCCGTCTTTGGAAAAACGATGGAAAACATTGAAAAACATGTAGACGTGAGACTGGTCACAACAAGAAAAGAAGCTACAAATTTATCCTCTAAGCCTAATTATGAACGATATACTATTTTTGATCAAAACTTGATCGCTGTTCATATGAAGAAAAAACTGGTTTACAACAAACCCATTTACTTAGGAATGTGCATCTTGGATTTAAGCAAGACTCTCATGTTCGAACACCATTACGACTACATGAAACCAAAATATAATGATCGAACTAAATTGTTGATAACCGACACAGACTCGCTCATTTACAAAATCGAAACTGAAGATTTTTATAAAGACATTGGTGAGGATGTCGAAAGCAGATTTGATACAAGCGAATTTAAAAAAAACCATCCAGCCGCTCAAAACGTTGGGTTCATAGTTGGAGCAAATAAAAAGGTTATTGGCATGTTCAAAGACGAAACAGGAGGAAAGCATATTAAAGAGTTTGTTGGACTTCGACCTAAGCTCTATTCTTACAAGATCCATGAAGATAAAGAAGATTATAAAAGATGCAAAGGTGTTAAGAAAAGCTTTTTGAAAAGATTGTTGAAAAGAAGATGGAACATTAGGATTACAAAGACTGCTTAATGAATGGAAAAGAAAAGTTTGCAAAAATGAACATTATCCGATCCCACAAGCATGATTTTTACACTGAAGAGATTAACAAAGTTGCACTCAGCGCTGAAGATGACAAAAGAATCATTTTGGAAGACGGAATTCACACTTTAGCTTATGGGCATTACAAAAACAGATTTAACTTGATCAATTACTGGAAGTTTTTCGGTCCGGATGAACCTCTCGAGTCAACACCTGAGCCAGAGTTTAAAAGATTTTAAAAACTTCTCTGTGGATTAGCTTTCGAATTTAAAAAATTTGACAAAATAAAAAAAAAAGGTCGACGTGGAAGGAATTGTTTTACCTAATGAAGCTTTGACCAACTTTCAATTGATAGAGGTTGCTAAAAAGTTAAAAATTAAAAACTTTCGAGGTGTTTTTTGTGAGACATGAATTACCGAAAAAGCCAAGAAGAAAAGAATGCGGCATTGTGAATACGGGAGATTTGAGCACTGAAGGATTTCATTGGGTGTGTTGGTTCAAAGACGGAGACAAGAAGTTTATCTTTGACTTTTATGCTCAGCCCCCTCTAGTGGAGCTCGTCGATTATTTGAAAAGTCCGGTTTATTACAACAGCGAAAGGGTTCAATTTGGAGACACTACTTTATGCGGTCACTTGTGTCTTTACGTCTTGAAGAAAATGAACGAAGGGTTGGACTTTCAAAGCGTTGTCAATACCTTATGGTGACCCTTAATTGTTTCATTACGTCATTGTATGTAACGAAAAAAAATATTATTATTATGATAAATTATTATTATTATTATGATAAATTATTACGAAAAATTAAAATGAGCCAGAAACCACGATGTAAAATATTAGACTAAAATATGGGAAAAATGAAAATGAGCCAGAACCCGCACTTCCTAGTAGTTACCATAATGCGTTATGAAAAGACGATAAAAAAACAACTAATTACGTTCTTATCAAACATTTTAATCACAAAAAGTTTGTCAATTTTTACCCCATTCACACCAACTAAACCAAGTTTTTAATAACAATTGCTTTTAAAACGGTGTTTAGTTTAAACCCTTTTTACGTATTATACTTGTCGCACCAGAACAAATCAGGTTTATTTTTACGAAACCGAATAAAACTAATATTTGCTAATTCAAGTAAATATTCTTTAATATAATATTTCGGTCGCGTCAACATTTTTTAATAACATTTTTTAAAAGCATTTTTAAAAAATTTTTTTTTTCATGTATATTTATAAAACCTCACGGCTTTCAAACAAAATTTTTTTATCAAAATATTCTCGCGATGTTGTCTTATTTAGAAACTGTTTTTAAACTCATTTATTTGAAACCAGGTTTTAAAAAGTAGTGTGAACGGAAAAAGGCGTCACTAGTTTAAATAACCACGATTAAAACAAGTTTCATTTTAGGTGCGAATGGAGTATTATGCAACAAACTCGATAATTTTCTCAAGTTTAATCGTACGCGTCATAGTTATTGTGATCACGTGATTAAGTGACAAAATGCTTCTAAAAATTCCGCAAAAAAATCGTGTTTTGATAAAAAGAGTGGCACATTAAAAATTCGATTAAGATCTTCAAACAAGGAAACTTGCATTTACGCTAGGGCCCTATCAACATAGCCACCCTTCTTTCTCGGCGGCCATGACTATCAATCCTATCAAAGAAAATAAAATGCTCAACGATTACCCGAGCAAACCAAGAATTTGATAACTCAACAAGATATTGTTTCTTGCCATCGTACAAACCTTAACACTATTTTTTTAAAAACAATCAAATTAAAAAGCTAGAATAACCAGTTAACTCAATGTACTAAAGTTGTTTTGAAAATCTGATCTTGTCACGGCAAACAAATTGTAAACGAGTTTTACTTTTTTTCGATTTCTTCAAACTTTTAAACGAATTCTTTATTTGATGCGAAAACTAATAAAAAAGTTTTTTATCGTTCAAAAACAGTATCAGAGATTATGCTTAATAGTATCATATATGACGGAAGAGAGATAAAAAGAGAGAATATTAAAAACACGTATAAAAATAATTATATATATCCGATATCGTTCAAAAACAGTATTTAAATAAAATTGCATAAAATTAAATAAAAAGCAGTCAAATTTAAACAATCTTTTAAATTTAAATCAATTTTATATCGAAATTTATTATCTGAAAATAAAAAAAATGTTTACATTGTGCTTCAGCGCATTGCTTTTAAAAAAGATTTAATTTAAAATAATTCATTTTTTATTTAGAAGTTGGGCATATGAACTTGAACAAACTAAAACGTTAAATTTATCTTTAACAGAGCAGAGGTGTTTAAAATCTTTGAATTAGATTCCCCGACTAAAAATTAGTCAAGATGAAAAGTTCAATGATATAAGGCAAACGATTGGATACAATTTCGTTCCAAAAAACTTAGTTTCGTTTAGTTGTGAGGCGTTTTATTACGCATGTCATATTGATGAAAACATAAATATGTAAATTACATTTGGTCACTACAAGCGTATTCTGATTGAAATGAGCAAAAGTTAATAATAAAACTAATAAAATTGATAAGTATTTCTTATCTAAAAGTTATACATTTACAAAATTATGCGAAGATCACGAAACTAAAGCCGAGTTACAAGATAAAACACATAGAGCAAGTTAGATTTTAAAACTCATAAATATATTTAAACTGTTCTACATTTTTTTAAGGTTTTAAAGTTAAAATTTAAAAAAAAATGATTTACAAGAAAAACAATATCACGTATTTTGATGGAGTTTCTTTTCATGTGGTAATTGGCTTTGATATTCTGGTAATCGTCGCTGGATTTTTACTTAACATCTTTGGTATTTATCTTCTGATACCACGAAAGCTGGAGAACTTAACCAGCCAGATTATCTTGATCATTCACCTGAGTTTTGTTTCGGTAGTAAATATTTGCACAAATACCACTGCACTATATTGGAAATTTCATAGTATTAAATTTACGGAAGCTTTTATTGTAGTTTATTATTTTGCACACATGAGTTATGTAATTAATCTTTCTTTGCTGGCGTTTGATAGATTTTTGTGCATTGCCTTTCCGTTTTTCTATAAGACAAAGATGTCAACTATCGTTACATTTATAGAAATCGTTGTTTTATGGTTGTTTTCATCAGCATTTGGATTGCTCATCCACTATGGTTATATTGAAAACTTTATTTCTACATATGGATCATATGTATACAATGGGTTTTTGTGTGTGTTCTATCTTTGTGTTTATACATTTATTATAATTAAAATGTACTGCTCTACTGCAAGTGTTGGAAGGGGATTACATTCAAAAAAGCTGTTTTTATTACCCACACTCATAGTGTTCAGTTTTTTCTTGTTTGTTTTTTTACCTCATGTAGTTGATCATCAATTTGAACCTAAATCAAAACGTTCAAAACGCCTGTTAATTCTTGGTCTAATTGGAATAAACATGTTGAGTTATGTGTCAGATCCAATTATCTATATTTATCTTCAAAAAAATGCTCGTCAGAAATTTTCTTCATTTACAAAGCGGTTGAAAGTTGTATTTTGTTTACGGAGGGTTTTTACAATAAGAGCAAGGTGTTGTTTTTATGTGAATCATAAAAAAAGAATCAAACGACATTCTTCTTCATATAATAACTCAAGCCAAGAGTCAATTAACCCTTCTGCTCTACTTCCGAGTGAATCATCTGAAAATGTAGAAGTCTAAAAAGCTTTAAAACAGTTTTTACGGATTTAATGAAAAGCATTGATTCAGTGTTTTATTTATAGCTTAACACCATAACCACTACATATACTCTTTAAATGTGTTTTTAGGACTTAAAATATAAAAATACAAAAGTATGTGTTTCTAGTTTCTTCAAAAATGAAAAACTTTGCTTCAGATTTTCTTGTTTTTCTTGTTTTTCAAGACCTTAACCAGATATACATAATCTTTAAATATTTTTTCTAAAGAGTAAAACATAAAAAAATACAAAAATTTGTTTCTAGTCAATTTACTTTTACATCGACCACTTCGTTCTTAGTTCTTCGTTCTGAAAGTTAAAAATATTGATCTGTAATATATGCTTATGTAATATATACTGACATTGTAATTTAATATATGCTTTGTAATTTTGTAATATATACTGACATTGTAATTTAATATATGCTTTGTAATTTTGTAATATATACTGACATTGTAATTTAATATATGCATGTAATATATGTTTTCACAGTTAAAAAAACTTCCTCTATTAAATGATTTTTCCATTTCCACGAAAAATCACGTGACACAGAGACTCAGAATGATCTAAAAACGGCAAAAAGCTCAACAAAATTTGAAAAACATCTAAAAAATCTTAGAAATAAAAATATCTTATGTAGAAATAAGTTTTTTGAGTCGTGAAAATTAATTGCAAACCGGAATTTTCTGGTCCTTACTTGTCACATATGGAACGCAAATAGTTATATTTATCACATAAACTATTAATTATAAAACTCACCGTCAGCAACAAAATTGATCAGAGCAAGCGTAATATGAGTTTCATTAGGATGTAAATTAGGATGCGATTGTTGCAGTTAAATTTACGATTATCCCAGTTGAATGAAAATTAAACTTCAAGTTTAAAACAAAAACATTTAACGTTTATGGCTTTTAAAACAATGTTCTCGCAGGGACATGCAAAATTCTACCATTTTGAATGAGGAGCAAAAATCGGAAGCCAAACTGGATGTTGTGCGTCATCGAACAGAAAACTTTCCCAGGGACATGCAAAAAATTTGTTGATAAATATATTTACGACTCACTATTTGTATAACAATGGTTTTTAAAGGATATTGATAAACAGAAAAAAGCTTTACTTTAGACCTTTTATCTTTAATTTACTAATTAAATTAGGGGAGACCGGGGCTAGTTGGCTACAGGGGTAAGTTGACACACTGCGTTTAACTTTGGAATTTTCAAATAGAAATTTCCAAAATTCATAAGGAACCTTCCCACTTAACTAATTCATCTATCAGTGTAGTATCAGGGCTATAAGCGAATACGGATAGAATTTAAAGCTATTATTATTTTTTTACTAATTTTGTAACTTTTGTAACAATATTACTTTTTCAATTTTAAAAAGCTACATCATTAGCTATAAATAAACTCGAATATGTGTTGTATGGCTCACTCCAACCAGCCACGTTTTATGTTTCTCAATATTTTGAGTTTTTGGGGATTTGTAAGTCATTTTGTGAGCAAAAAGCATTTGAGGTTAGTTGGCACAATGAATGAGCAGGGCCAATTTTAAGAATTTTTTTTTGTATATGCGAGATCAAGGTTTGGCGCCCCCCTTATTATAAAAAAAAGTTTTGTCATTTAAAACTCTAAAAAGTATTTTTAGGGTTTAATATTTTTTTAAGTTTTTAAGTAATAAGGTGAGTATATTTGTATGTGATTGTTTCTTAAAAATTAAATGAACAATCAAATATATTTTAGTAGAGTAGGTTATATAAATAAACCAATAATTTTTCACGACAGATGTAAAAAAAAAATTAAAATAAAATGGTATGCGCATCATTAACTTATCATAAAATGTGTTTTCGGTAAATTGCGCATACTTATTAAAACCCCTAGAATACATTACAAACATAATATCCTATTAAATGTTTACCATACATTACTTAAAAACTGAATACATAATTGAAAGCACCGTAAAATTAATTTTTAAACAAAGAAATTAACAAAAAGATATAATGAAAAATATATATATAAACATGTTGTCAATAAAATTATCCAATGGAATAGTAAATATCATACTTTTTATGAACTATTAAATAGCCCTAACAGTATATTTTTAATATTAATAATATTAATACAAATTAATAATACAAAGTGACATAAAATAATAAACATCGTAAAATAACTTTTATAGACAATGTAAATAACAAATCTAATATTGCATTGAATAATAATTTTAAAAAGATGTAAAGCCATTAACAAACAGAATGCTTTTAGAAACTCTTAGAAACAAACTTTTCTTGCCTTAACTTAAGCAAAGTTTTTTAGAAATGAATCGGTTTCAATTGTACTCAGAACCTGGTGTTCAATTGTTAATGTGGCCATCCCACTAAGACGGTCCTGAGAAAGAGTCGATTGAAGGTAATTTTTGATAATTTTAAACTTAGAAAAACTTCTTTCTCCACTGGATACTGATAAGGGGAGGGTAAGATTCTCAGTGCTACATACTTTTTGGGAAAGATGTCAATCAAGCGTTTTTTTGTAATATAAGACAGTGTTGTTTTGGGTCAGCTATCGTTTGGCAACATTGGAGCTAAAATTACAATTTCACAAAACAGTTCATTTCCATTGATGTCACTCTTGCCATCAGCTGTCAAAATGGTTTGCAGGTTTTTGCACTTTTTTTAATAGCATATGTTTCACATTTGTCTATTTTTTTCAAGTTATAGAGGAATTCGAAATGTTAGCTGTGATTTTCCATCGGTTCAAATCTTTCTGACAATGAATTAATTGCAGTGTCTAAAACTACAAAAAAGAAATTTACTTTGAAAGACTCTTTTGCCGACTTCACAGGTTCATCTTTGCTTTCATAGGAAAATTGCCTTTTAATCTTTCTTGGCCTAACGGTTAGGCCAAGACTTAAAGGGAACTTGCTATTATGTATCTCAAATACATAATAGCAAGTTCCCTTTAAATACTGTAAATTTAGTTTAAGGGGTTTACTTTATGAGCGTATTTGAGGCTATTTGCAAAGTATAAATTGAAGGCAAACTTTTTGTAGTGAGGGATTTTAAGGAGAAGAGAAAATGTAGCATTGAAACATTGTATACTCTGCGAGAAAACTGCATAACCGTCAAAAACCGAGTTTTGATAAAAAAATGGTGGATGAAAAATTTGACAATGATTTTCAAAGAAGGAAATTTTCGTCTTTGCGAGGGTACAATTAATCATATTAGATAAATTGAAATGCTCAACGATGGATGACTCGAGGAAACAGAAAATTTAATAACTCAACAAGATACTGCCATAGTATTTCTCCTTGCCGTATAGTGCAGCTGGCTATCATAAAAATATTTCACTTCTGGACACCAGCATGTAACTTTGCATAGTGATAGTGGACAGTATGAGCTACAAAAAAGTAGCGAGACAAACTTGTAATGCATCTGGAAACGTTTTACAGATTAAATTTTCAAAATGGCCGCCATTGGCCATTTTGAATGTATTTAAATGGTCATAACTGTAGAACCAGTAGTGATATCCACTTCAAATAAACGTCAATTTGTTCTAAGAGAAAAGTTACACAAAACTGACTGAAATTAATGTTTTGAAATTTCAAGATGGCTGCCATCGGCCATCTTGAAAGTTTTTAAATGGTCATAACTTTAGAACTAGTAGTGACATCCGCTTAAAACAAACGCCGTCTTGTTCGATGATGTAATAAGAAACTCATATTTATATGGAAATGAATAAGTAATAATACATTAAAGTTATATTACATATAAAGTTATATTAATACATTAAAGTTACATACGTAATTCGTTTATAAAATTGTTAAATGTTCTTGGTTCTTGCCGATAAAAAGTCTACTGACAATGAAATCGTTCACTTGTCAACAGCAACGACCGAGTATAATTGATAAGAAATGAAACATCAGGATTCCAAGGTTCTTGTATATCTCCAGTTAATGACAGACAGCTGTTGAATAAATCAAAAATCATCAAAAAACGGTTATTTTATGGCTTTGTTTATCATCACATTATAATAATGTCAAATTTATCACCTACATACTCAGAGTATTCAAGCAATCCACTTTAAGTAATTTGCTGTAGTTACTAAATGAAATCAATTAAAAGATAACAGTGATAAAGGACTGTAACAATGTCAGTGAGTAAGGAAGGAGTTGACAATATGCAGAGGCAAATCTCAAAACTTGTTAGATGTGTTAAAATGAAGAATTAAAAAGTGAGCAAGCATTGGTCACCAATAAGACATAAACGAACTTCTTTAGTGTAATGATAGAGGGAATTGGTAAAGTATAATAGCAGTATTGTAAACAGAATAACGTTTTCAAGTATTTACATATTTACAATACACTTTTGGATTACTATTCGTCATGGAAGGAGATATGGAGAACATAGTCGAATTCCGGGTCTTCTTCAACTTCTTGCTCTTCATATCAATCACCATTTGTTTCTTTGTAACAATAGCTGTTGCATGCACACAGCTTAGTGCATGGTAAACCATGTCATTTACATGAACAGTTTTTACACTCAGTTTTGCACGAACAATGAATTAGTTCCTGGCAATGTCGAGAAACCTCCGGCAGAGTGCACCAAAGTGGTGTATAGCAGTCATCAGCAGTATCTTTCCATACCCATTTAGTTGGTACATATCCTGGAGTAACAGCAGTGCTGCTCCCTTTGTGTGCTGCAGAAGAGCGTCTGCAGTCGGCGGAATGATTTTAATTGCTCTATTCTTTATGGTGAAGAGGATACGGCGGCATTCGTTAACGCCAGCAGCGGTTGATGACACAGGTCAACAGCATTTTTGGGGCCAAAGATATTTCAACGAATTTAGGGTAACTTTGGGGTGCTGATTCTGAATAAGTCATCAGTTTTGCCAGATTGGCTCAAGTTTTTGAGATTTTTTGTGAAATGTGTAAAAAAAAAGACGTAATTTGCTACACGCGCATTAACTTTATTGATATTGTCATGAATACAATAAATTTAACAAAGTAAATGTTGATTTTAGTTTATTTTAACTAGTTTTAGAAAGTAATCTTCAAAAATGAACAAGACATGAAAGTCAGGAGACATTTAATCGCTGGAAAAGCGCTTTTTATATGATTTTCTTCTATGTGAGCTATTCGGGCAGTCACGCTGTAGATTCCAGCAGTAATCAGCCATCATATGTCTGTCCCATCTGCCTAGGTACCTTTCCTCCATCACCATAATATCCTGATGAAATTTCTCCCCTTGTTCTTCGCTAAAATCTCCAAGGTTTTCTGGAAATCTGTCCAAGTGACTGTGAAGATAATGCAATTTAATGCTCATGTGTACACCCAGATTTCTAAATCTCAATAGCATGTTTTGTACCAGTTCTTCATAATTGTCTGCCTTTTTATTTCCCAAGAAGTTCTTCACTACCAACACAAAACTACACCATGCAGCAGCTTCAATGTCATTCATTTCCTTAGGAAAGTTTGAATCTTTAATGAGTTTCCGAATTTGAGGACCATCAAAGATTCCTGCCTTCAATTTTTCGCTACTAAGACCAGGGAATGATCTGCAGATGTACATAAAGCAATTACCATCTTTGTCTAATGCCTTTACGAACTGCTTCATTAATCCTAACTTTATGTGAAGTGGTGGTAGAATGATTTTTTCCCTGTCCACCAAAGGTTCGTTCACTATGTTTGATGCTCCTACTGTCAAGGTGTCCCTTGGAGGCCAATTCAGTTTCTCCCAGTGCTGATGTTTTGCTCTACTATCCCGCATGCAGATGAAGCAAGGATACTTTGTGTATCCACTTTGCTGTCCAAGTAAAAAGTTGACCATTTTTAAATCAACACATATCAGCCACGAATGTTCATGGTAGCACAGTTTCTCCAAGACCATTTTGACATTTTTGTATTGTTTTGCAAGTTTAGTTGAGTGAGCTACTGGAAGAGATGCACACTGATTGCCATTGTTCAACAAAACACATTTCAAACTCCTTTTAGAACTATCTATAAAAAATTGAAGAAGTGGTTCTTCTCTGGTCCTGTAAGATGTTATTTTAGTTCCAGGCATCAGACAATTTTTTTCACTTAGCCTTGAAGCTAAAAGTTTAGATGCACTTTTTGAGGTTGAGGTCTCTTATTAGATCGTTGAGCTCTCCTTGGGTAAATTGTGTAGGTGTTCTGAAACTTCCTTCATATTCTGGTTCACTTCCAGAACTAATGCTTAGCTCCATACCCTGCATTTCATCATCATCAGGTGGAGGAAGGTCAGGTAACATGGTAAACACAGGTAACATGGTAACTTCTTGCAGATTCCATGTTAGGATATTCCCATTTTTGTTTCTTATGCTTATTGAATCCTTGCACTTGCACAGCACAGAAATAACAGTCATCATGATGATTTTTTTGCTCTCTCCACACCATTGGAACACCAAATTTGAAGCTTTTTCTTTGTCCTTTGCTCCATTTTCGTAATTATTCGATACATGCTTTGCACACTATGTGTGGTGCCCAAGACTTGTCTTGGTCCCCAAGTCTAATCCCAAAATAGGCCAAATACACTTTTTTTATGAAGTCTGTTATGTTTCTTCTATGTTTTTGCAGTGTATATTCACCACAAATGTAACAGAATGAGTCTGGATCGTTAAGACAACTTCTTCTTGATGAGTTCATGCTTTTCACTGGAAAACAGACAACAACATAAAGTTAGTGCAAAAATCAAGCTATGAACAAACTTTTAGAACACTAATTAACAAAAAACTATATTGAAAACTGCTCAGTTCAAGTACTAATCCCAAGAAATTAATGAGATGATGCGTCGCATTTATCAACAAGTGCTATAAATAAGATACCAAAAATATCAAAAACTTGAGCCAATCTGGCAAAACTGATAGCATATTCAGAATCAGCACCCCAAAAATACCCCAAATTCATTAAAATATTTTGGACACCAGTAAATTTTTTTTTTGTTGTTGACCTGTGTGATTGATCGTACATCATTTCTACAAATCGCTCAATGGCCTTCATTGCCGTATCAGTTAAGACATCATTTTATAGTTAAGTTGCCATTTTCAGTGCATGATTAGCATGAAGCAAAAGACGGCCATCTGCCTCTTCAGCACTACATGACGATATGGACGATGCATCTAAATCTTGTTCACTGGCACATGCAGTTTCTTTAATGGTAAAAACGATAACTTTTCTAACTACGGATTGCGTTAAAACGAATCTGAAAAAAAGGCCGAACAGTTGCACCTTATTAAAGTCCACAGATAGGAATTTGTCAAATTTTTTTGGAATAAGTGTACCCATTGTGACGTTTATGCGCTGCCCTAATCCATGATCTTCCCGTGTTTCGGACTTCAAGCTTTTCGGGACATACCGATCAAAAACAATGTCAAGGCGCTGCACGGATCTCAGAAGTCTGTCCACGAATGGTCCAATCACATTTTTGCAGTAGTCAGAGAATGTCTATGACGATCTCGCGTGAAGCATGTGTACGAGTGCTGCACCATAAACAATTAGAGCAGAAACCTTACAGTCAGGGTTGAAGTCTTGTTGTTTCTCGCTACCATACTGTTCTAAACAAACGAGGACATCTGATTTGCTGGTGGCCTTACGCTTCCTTCCGAATTCAGAAATTGACGGCGGATAACGGTTGTTTTGGTGAAAAGAAATCCTCGACATCACCAACACGATTTTGACTTGCTACATACATTTTACAAAAGTAGTTGGAGTTTGTTTAATGAATGTTTAAGATCAGTGATTTTAGTTTTATGTTTAGAACCCGGAATTTTCAAACTGTGGAACAATTCGAATTTGTTTCTTTTCAAAAGTTCATGGATTGACGAACAAAATATGAAAAAGTAAAAACAATATAAAGTCTTGTTATGCCGAATTTTCCCAAAATTTCTCCTGATTTATTGATTTTTCTTTTTCTTTTTTCACTCTTTAAAAAATTATTTATAATCGTTAATAAAAAGCGTCCACCATTTGCGAATTCATTGCAAAGTTCAATCGTTAACAACCTGCCATGTTTGTATTTATTCGTCCGTTATTCGTCCGAATTTGGTTATTATCACGACCGTAACGTAATATAATGGCGTCAACAAGACACAAATCTTTCTTATCTTTAAAGACCAATTAAACAAAATTTATTAGCTTAACGGTTTGTGTCTCGATTGTTTTACATACAAGAACCTTTAGTTGTGCAAAAGGATTTGTTGGTGTCCGGCAGTGAAGTATTGTTACGTCAAAAAGCATCAACCGACCGCACAAGTAGTAGAAACACTTTTACACTATTTTTTTGAAAGCAACCTTATTTAAAAACTACTATAACCAACTAACTCAACATACTTAAATTGCTTTAAAAATCTGATCTTGTCATGACAAACAAGTTGTAAACGAATTTTTTTTTTTTTTTTTTTTTTTTTTAGTTTTTTAAAACTTTTAAACGAGTACTTAATAAAATGCGAAAAGCAGTTAAATTTTTTTTGGGCAATCTGTTAAGCGGCGTAAAATAAAAGTATCCCACTGTGGACCAAAGAGACCGCCAGGTTTTATGTTGTGTCAATTAGTTGAAACTTTTTTTTATAAGAGTGTTGGTAGTGTACTTAGAGAAAAAAGGGCTTTTGAAATTCTTTTTAGGTGCAAAGGGCCAAAAAAGGGCCAAAATGGGGCACCAATATAGTTTTTACCCCTCTTCTTTTTATAATTAATTGTTATAGAAAATTTTATGCTGATCAAGATTTGTATAAAAGCATAGGTCCGAAAATCAATAAAAGTTACTCTAATTTAAATTTGAAGTTTTAAAAAATTTTCTCGAAACACTTGTAGCATTAGCCATCTTGTTGAAAATTTTTTCATAACTCACCAAACTTAACGGAAATTAAAAAGGCTGGTTTCTATTACCATTTAGTACTACTATTAGAGAAAAATTGTTTGATTTTTTATTTTGTTAAGATTAGTGATTTAACAGCAGAATTAATTGGCGTGGACCTAATGTCCTGTTCCCCCTTTCCTCTGGAATGGCTCTGCCTATCTTTATGGTTTGCTGACCATTAGTCAATTTAAAGCAATAAAATTTAATATAACATTTTTAATAACAAAAATAAAATCCAGGCGGAATAGTTATAAAAAGATTTTTGAAAAGATGGCAAACATTAGCGTTATTAAAGAATATTAGTGTAATTTTTGTTATTTCAAGTTTAAGAAAGAGCACTTTCCATTAATTTGCAGACATATATATATATATAAATATATATATATATATATATATATATATATATATATATATATATATATATATATATATATATATATATATATATATATATATATATATATATAATCTAGAATGCAATTTACTATATTTTAAATCACATAAAGTAAATTATATACAAAAACATTTATTTAAATGGAAAATATTGTTTTTCAACGAGATGCTGTGTGCTGCTGTTGTTGCCAAATGTTCGGAGCAAGGTCTAAATCTTTAAGTATTGTTAATTCAACTATTGAAGATATGATGAAGCTGTTTGTTTATCCAGGGTATTCTCTAGACGTGTGTAGCTATCCAAATGTTATATGTTCTGGATGTCAGAGAAATCTCTACCTGTTGAGGGCTGTAAAACCTGCTAGAGGTTCATAGGGAGAAAAAATTGCCCAAGTGTGTAAATGATTTATAAAGTTATTGAAAAAAGTTGTTTGTAATATATATATATATATATATATATATATATATATATATATATATATATATATATATATATATATATATATATTTAATAAACAAATTTATATATATATAAATTTGTATACTATATATATATATATATATATATATATATATATATATATATATATATATATATATATATATATATATATATATTATATATATATATATAAACAAATTTATATATATATAAACTTGTTTTAAGATTGAATGGAGGATGATGACAAGAACAGCTTCATCAACAATGATTCAAATTGAAGAAACTCCAGATAAGTCAACCTCAATTGTGGCTTCTAAACTTTATAGTAAGTGTTTTACAACTGCTGCACAAGGACATTTACACAACTGCTCTTCTTCATCTGCAGTTGCAAACCTGATCTTATTAGCATTAAGTCTAGGAAGTTTGCAAGCAGAGCAAGTTGCTGCTGGAATAATAAAAGCAAAAATGAAGACAGATGAAATTGCAAGTGGGGAATCATTTACTCTGTCTTCTGGTGGAAACCCATTAACAATTACAGTTGGATGTCCTGATAACAAGGCAAAGAGAAGGTACCTTTTCAATTCTATGTAAATAAGTATATATAAAATATTATATATATGATATAAATTAAATAGCATAAATCACTTATCTTTTACAGATCTATTTCAAGTTTCATCAAATCACTTTCATTATTTCCTTCAGAAATGATGAAAGTGAGTTATTTTAATTTGTTTTATATATTTATGTCTATACTTATTTTATTGAATAACTATTTAACATTACTTTTTATTTGTTTTTAATTTCTTTGCAATGTCTACATATGTATACTATGTGTATAGAATTTGTATGTGAACACACACACAAACACACACACAAGCGCATACATTTATACTTACATACATTTTATACCTAGGTCTATGAAACAAGTATCTCTTCAGGTGATTAAGGAACTTCAGATTATCCTAGAACTTTCCCTGAATAAAACAGGCCAGCTGGTATCTATTCTTCAGAAAGGAATGGGAAGTAAGTCTGCAGTAGAGAACAACATCTTTGAAAAATTGAGTGACCTAGAAGAGTCCGTATCACATTTTTATCAAGTAGAAAAGGTAACATTTATATATCTTTTGTTATTTAAATTAGATAAAGAGAAAAACCTTTTTCTGAGTTATTATTGCTATTGTTCAGGTTAACTTCCTTGACAGTGTTGATGGCACAATTACAAAAGACCTTGTTTTTGTTCAAGACACTTCTAGCTTTGTTCTAGATTTGATAAACCAACGTCATCTAAACCCCCAATCTGCTTTTGTTCGGATTTCTATGGATGGAGGAGGTAGTTTCATGAAGGTTATTGTAAATGTTTTTGATGAAAATGAAAATACTACTTCAGATTTATAATTAAATAGTGGTGTACAGCGTTGCCAAATCTTAGCCATAGTTGAAGATGTGCAAGAATCAAACTTCAATTTAAGACTGATATTGGAGAAACTCACTTGGCAAAATCTAAAGTTTTCAGCAGCTTTTGATTTGAAGTGTGCTAATGCAGTTTTTGGAATATCAAGTCATGCAGGAAAAAAAGCTTGTCTTTGGTGTGAAGGACACTCAAGTGAAGTATGTGGTAAACTACGAACACTTGTAAGCCTTGACTATTGGTATCAAAGGTACAATGTTGAAAATAATTCCAGGAAATCAAAGATGAATCATTTTATGAATGTGATTTATCCAAGAATTCTCTACCTTGATGAAGATCCAGATACTCTAATCCAACATTTAGTACCTCCTCCTGAATTACATATCCTGATAGGAATAGTAACCACACTAGGTTGCTTATTAATGAATCTTTGGCCAGAGTTTGGTAATTTTTTGAAAGTTAGAGGTGTATTACAGAGAGGATATCAAGGCAGAGGTTGGGATGGAAACAATTCAAACCAGATACTTAAGTGTTTAGATGAGTTGGAAAATGTTATAGTATCTGAGGTTCCTGGTCTTGTTCCAATAGTTCAATGTATGAAAGACTTCAAGGCTGTAAAAGATTCTTGTTTTGGTCGAACACTTGAGCCTGGATATCAGCAGGCAATAATAAAATTTAAAAACTCATTTTTATCTACTCAAGAAGTTGCAGGTATTCTTGGAAAAAAACTTTCAGTAAGTTGGAAAGTACACATACTCTTGTGTCATGTGCAACCCTTTGTTGAGTACCACAATTGTGGCTTGTCTAAATTTTCTGAACAATGTGGTGAATCAATTCACTCTAAATTCAAGCCAACATGGAATAGGTTTAAAAGACAAGAAAAAAACAAGGCCCATGGAGGAAGACTCCTCTCATCTGTGATTGACTTTAACGGAAGAAGAGTTAGTTAAGAATAAAAAAACAAAGTTTTATTTTTTGTAATGGACCTCAAAAATTCTTAAATGGGCTTTGGGCCCCTCAATTTTACCCTTTTGCCCCATTTATGACCCTTAGCACTTTGTTTAGATTTTAAAAATGCTCTTTTCAATTATTATAAGACAAATGCTCTTATATAAAAAAGGTTTCATTCGATTGACACGACATAAAACCTGGCGGTCTCTTTGGTCCACAGTGATCCTTAAGCTGTTTCAGCACTTACGGAGGAGTTTTTTTCGATGAAATAAAACAAAAGAAAGAAAACTTTAGGTAATTACATGGCATAATTAACTTTAATTGAATAAATTTAACCCTGTAAAATAATGATTGCTTTTCAACTTAAACTGTACAAGCTCTACAAATTTCTTGAGAATCAAAGGTTTTAAATTCATTACCGAAAAAAAAGAATTCTATTTTTGATTACTTTTAAATAAACTAAAACAATAGAAGGGCTGAGTGCAAAAAGTACTTAAGTCACAAAGTAAATGTTTTGAGAAAATCTACTTTGATCAGCCATTTTAAATCCTTGTTTTGAAGTGTTATATCTCTGATCAAACTAAATTTTCTCAAAACATTAATTTTGTGACTTGAGTACTTTTTGCACTCAGCCCTTCAATTTTTTTTAAGCTTTAAGAATGAATTGCAGTGATTGTATTGCAGGAACTCTTACAGAGCTCATTCTAAAACATATTCCGCCTGGAACCCATATTGTTTTAGATGGTTGGGCGTCATATGCCGGAATTGAAAATATTCATGAGGTATATAGAACCCCCACGAAATCATCCACCCACGAAACTATTCATGAGGTATATAGAACTCCCACGAAATCATCCATCAGCAACATTTTGTGGATCCTTTGAACAATGATATTCACACTCAAAGCGTTTAAAACTAATGCAACAACTCGGCATTTTGGATCTTCTTTTTCAATCGCATCTGCATAAATTTGTTTGACGCCAAAGATGAAAAAACAGTTCCCTATTTTCAGCTTTTTTTTTTTTTTTTTTTTAAATCGTCAACATCCTCTTTAAATGCAGTTTTCTTTTGTCATTCGCTTACAGTGAGACGTTAATAAAAATAAAAAATTTGCTTGTAAAATATTGCAGTGTTTTTGTCGTTCTCTTACTGTAAGACAGTAATAAAATTAATAAATGTGCTTGTAAAATATTGCGGTGTTTTTATTTCTTGTTGTTTTTTTTTTTATTTTTTTTATTTTGTAAATAAAATTTAGTTTCAAAAAAACTCCTAAAATATAATTAAATTCATTACGAAACATTACTTAACTCATTATAATACGTTTTTATCATCTTTGAGCGAGTGACAAATTTAGACGAGTTTGTAACAATAAGAAAAAATATTGTAAAGATGAACTTATTTTACGCCGATAAACTAAAGTTTCTTTTTTTTTGATCGTTAAAAAAACAGCATTCAATTTTAAACTAAAAACTTTTAATCCAGTTTTAATTTATTTCAATTTAATAATTTAATCTGAATTTGTGGTTCTTAAGATTACGTAATGCATACGGTAAGTTTCGGCGCACTGTTTTTAAATCAATCAAATTTAAAATAACTTCTTAATTAGACGTTGGGCATACGAACTTAGAACAAACAAAAACGTTGAAAATCTTCGAAAATCTACCATCAAAAGGCAGAGGCGTTTGAAATCTTTTTCTTAATCGTATTTCTCGACCAAAAATTATTTGTGCTGAAAACTCCAAAGTTCAATGATTTAAAACAAACGATTGGATAATCTTTCGCTCGAAAAAGGTTAGTTTCGTTTCCTTGCGAGGCCTTTATCACACATGTCATATAGATAAAAACATTAACAATACAAAACACTTGGTCACTTTAACTTTAACTTAACGACTGGATAATATTTTGCTCGAAAAAATGCTACTATTGTTTAGCTGAGCAGCGTTTCTTCACGCACGTCATATTGACAAAAACATTACATACATTGCATCTGCCCACCGCTAACTTAATTGAAATAAAGCAGTAAAATTACAAAAGTAAAAAAAATAATAACTTTTTTTTTGTAAAGTTTTTATATTACGAAATTATGCAAAGAACACAAAGCTAAAGCCGAATTACAAGATGAAAAAGTTATAGCACTTTAGTTATTAAAATTCATAAATATAGATAAATTGTTATACATTTTTTAAAGGTTTCAAAGATAAAAATTTTAAAAAATGGTGTACAATTTCACCAATAACACATATTTTGATGGAGTTTCTTTTCATGTGGTTGTTGCCCTCGATATTCTGGTTGTTGTTGCAGCACTTCTACTTAACATTCTCGGCATTTGTTTATTGATACAGCGGAATTTGGAGAACTTAACCATCCAGAATATTTTAATCATTCACCTTAGTTTCGTTTCGATAATAAACATTTGCACAAATACCACTGCACTATATTGGAAATTTCATAGAACTAAACTTACGGAAGCGTTTATTGTAGTTTATTACTTTGCACACATGAGTTACATTATTAATCTTTCTCTACTGGCGTTTGATAGGTTTTTGTGCATTGCCTTTCCGTTTTTCTATAAGACAAAGATGTCAACTATTGTTACATTTATAGAAATTGGTGTTTTATGGTTGTTCTCATCAGCATTTGGATTCCTCATCAGCTATGGTTATATTGAAAACTTTATTTCTACATATGGATCATATGTATACAATGGGTTTTTGTGTGTGTTCTATCTTTGTGTTTATACATTTATTATAATTAAAATGTACTGCTCTACTGCAAGTGTTGGAAGGGGATTACACTCAAAAAAGCTGTTTTTATTACCCACACTCATAGTGTTCAGTTTTTTCTTGTTTGTATTTTTACCTCATGTAGTTGATCATCAATTTGAACCTAAATCAAAGCGTTCAAAACGCCTGTTATTACTTGGTCTAATTGGAATAAACATGTTGAGTTATGTGTCAGATCCTATTATCTATATTTATCTTCAAAAAAATGCTCGTCAGAAATTGTCCTTATTTATAAAGCGGTTGAAAGCTGTTTTTTATTTTCGGTGGATTTTTACAATAATGACAACTTGTTTTAATCTGAATTATAAAAAACGATTCAAACCACGTTCTTCTTCAGATGGTGAGTCAAGCCAAGAGTCAATTTACACTTCTGCCCTGCTTTCGAGTGAATCTTCTAAAAATTTATCAGTTTGAAAAGCTATAAAACAGTTTCTTCAGAAATGAAAAACTTTGCTTCAGTTTTTCTTGTTTTTCAAGACCTTAACCAGATATATATATAATCTTTAAATATTTTTTCTAAAGAGTAAAGCATAAAAAAATTAAAAATATGTGTTTGTTTCTAGTCAATTTACTTTTGTATTTATCACTTTGTTCTTTCTATCGTTCTGAAGATAAAAAAATTGACCAGTAATACATGCTTATGTAATATAGGCTGACATGTAATTTATACTGACATGTAATATACGCTTTCACTGTAAAAAGCTTCCTTTTTTTGTAATTTTTTGTAACTCTTTTTATACATTTGTTCACTTTTTTATTTAGGAGGGTAAGGGCATAGATAGCTTGATCCAAAGTATGAATGTTGTGATGTGTATGACTAAATACTAACTAAAATTTTATGAACACTTTGTATGAAGATTATTCTAGAATCGTTAAAAGGTGTACCAATCTAGTTCTTACATATTCGCAATATATTCGTTAAACTACAATGCTTTAAGAAAAGTTAATGAGCAACTACGTTCGCATCAAAATTTTAATCACGAAAAAGGATGTGATTAAAATTTTTAAAAAACGGCAAAAACTCAACGAAACTTTTAAAAAACGGAAAAAACTCAACGAAACTTGACAAATATCGTAAAAAAATATATGATATGTTGAAATAATAGCTTTTTGAGTCAAGAATTTGAGTTTGTTTATATAAATTTTTACAACGCGCGCCTTGGATGCGTGCATTCGCGCATAAGCGTTCATGTGCGCGTTATGTTTGGCTAGACGTGTGAAAAGTAAATTTAGCTAAAGTTTTAGAATTTTTAAGCCAAAACACAGCACTTTGATTCATAGCTCAACTTGATGTTATTATAACAATCGTTTTTAAAGGATGCTGATAAATATAAAAAAGGTTTTATTTCAGATTTTTTACATTTAATTTATCATTGTCATTGAGATTTGTTTTTCTTAAATAACTCCATATGCTGCATCGTAGCAATGATCGTTGTGATTGTTCTGATCGTAGCAATCCCCATATATTCCAAATGGATAAATTCCAAAAAAAAAGAAATACATATCTCCTTAGAGCTCGGTGTAACATTTTTTTAGCTGATATTTATAACAAAAAATATGATTACATTCTACTTTATTTTAGAAAACTCTTCAATTTTTTTTTTTTTCTATTTTTTTTTTAATTTGAAAAAAAAAATCAATTTTTATTTTTCTTTTTTTTTTTTAATTTTTTTTTTTTTTACTTTTGTTATCAGTTTTTGGAATCACGTGACTTAGTGACGAATTAATTTGACAGGTAACAGCCGATTTTTCATAAAAAGAATGTTACAAGAGAAATTTAACAAATATTTTCAAACAAGCAAATTTTTTTCTTTGCGACTATCAGATAAATTGAAATGCTCAACAATGGATTACCCGCGTAAACAGAAAAATTTGATATCTCAACAAATTATTTCTTCTTGCCATAGTACAAACTTTTACACTATTTTTTTAAAAGCAATCGCATTAAAAAAGTAGAGTAACCAGCGAACTAAATATACTTAAGTTGTTTGAAAATCTGATCCTGTCGTGGCCATCAAGTTGCAAACGAGTTGTTTCTTTCAATTTCTGGACACATTTGAGCGAACTTTATGTGATGCGAAAATTAAATTTTTTTTTAATCGTTTAAAAAAAGCATCTAATACGTAAAACTTTTGATTCCCCCTTATCCTCAAATTAAACCGTTTCAACGGCTTCTAGTAAGCAATGGTTTGACACAGCATTAACTTTGAAAGGTTACTATAAATATATCCCTCTTTGGTTCACTTACATGATTCGCATGTCAGAGGACAATTTAAAACCGTCCGTCTTTAAAATAGAGCAATACGAATAATTCATTTCTGCCCCCATACATGTGTATATCTGCCCACGTATGAGTGCATTTATATGTGATTACATTATATTAACTATTTGGCTTATATTTTAGCTCTTTTAAAAGTCTGTTTAATGGGTGTTACTTATAAAGTTTTGTACTTTTGTAATTCTACTTCTGTTATGTGATTAGTTTCTTTCTGTTTTTCTTTTGTCTTTTCTTTATCATCTTTAGGTCATTGCGTTTTATAAGTAAATACTATTTGCAATGACCATTGTGTTTTGTAAAATTCCTATTAACACGAAATATATTGATTAGTTGATTAGTTTTATATCTAACTTTTTAATATAAAGATTACAGTATACTCCTGGGTATTGTTTTTTTCCCGTTAACAACAAGAAATAACGAATAAAGTACATATTTCTACATCAGTCATTTGAAATAAATTGAGTTTAAAATTATTAATATATTTAGACAAACAAAGTCTATTTTTCAAAAGGAACAAATTATGTTTGAATGTAAACCTGTCACTCTAAAAACTCTTTCTGCTATAAACTCATGAAAAGTTCTTTTTTTACACAGCTGGAGGCTTCAGCTTTGCACATTTATCATTATAGTAATATTTTGTATTAATCTATTTCATTTTTCTCACAGCGGTTTCTTCTTTAAATTTCTTAAAGAACTTTACTAAGAAAACCAAAAAATATTTGACGAAATAAACAGTTAAATGCAACTGGTTATAACATCGTTATTACTCGTTACAACTGGTTATAACCTCGTTACTACTCGTTGCAACTGGTTATAACCTTTTGTAAACATGAGTGAAATAAACTTTTGGCACAAATTATGCACACAAATTTTTTTTCTAATTTTTATTCAGTTCGGAGGCAAAAATTTTAGTTCAAGTTTTTATTCAGTTCAGTAAATAACTTTAGTTCTAGTTTTTATTCGGTTCATGATAAAGTAATCTTAGTTCTTGTTTTTATTTAGTTCAATTTTCTTTCGTCGAATTAAACATTTATCTTATCTAAATTTAATGTAATACTCCCTCCGTCCGGAAATACGGTATACATTTCAACAAAAATCGTAGATTATCGTGTTATAAAAGTAAATTGGCAAATGTCATTAGATTGTTATAGTAAATACTCATGACAATGTAACCTGAAATATTTGACGCAAGCAATATCAGTCTTAATTAAAAACTTAACGCTCAAACATCAGTGTTTCTTGAGACAAATAAAATTAATACCGCTGCAAGACGACTATGGAAAATTCTAGGTTCTTGGTTCTGTTAATGACTGGAATATTAAATTTAAGGCGCAACCGGCAACCGGCAAGTAGCCTCGATAAATGTTCTCGATTTAGGTTTTTTTAACTCCATACAATCGCTGCAACATGAAGCTTCGCCAAACGCAATTGATGAATTAATAAATTATGTTCAAGATGCTAACTTTCTATCAGTATGAAGGTTTTAAATCTTCTGAGTTTGATATTAATCCCCAATTTATTTTTAAGACTTGTTTAAATTAGATTAGGCTTCTGTTGCGGTATTTTTATGAGAAATGTTGCTCTTGTATATCAGTTGCTTTTGGCATAACAAAAGTTTTATTTATTTTTGATGGTTATTATTTTTAATCGCATCAGAAACTTTTTTCAATAATCTAAATTTTTTTTGACTTTTCATTAGATAAAAAAAAAAATTGAAGACATTTTTCTTTTTAAATACTATATTTATAAAATGGTTGTAATGCTCCTTTTTTTAAACTCTTTTTTAGTGACTTGTCATAATCATCAAGAGCGAAACAACACATTTGTTATAGTGCTAATTGCTTATGTATCAACTTTCATGTAACTAGATTCTTAGTTAGCATTTGTGTGTATTTTTTTTTTTTTTTGCATGATTGACATTTTTTTTTTTTGCATGATTGACATTCTGTTTTTTGCATGATTGACATTTTTTTTTTTGCATGATTGACATTCTGTTTTTTGCATGATTGACATTTTTTTTTTTTGCATGATTGACATTCTGTTTTTTGCATGATTGACATTTTTTTTTTTTGCATGATTGACATTCTGTTTTTTGCATGATTGACATTTTTTTTTTTGCATGATTGACATTCTGTTTTTTGCATGATTGACATTTTTTTTTTTTGCATGATTGACATTCTGTTTTTTGCATGATTGACATTTTTTTTTTTTGCATGATTGACATTCTGTTTTTTGCATGATTGACATTTTTTTTTTTTGCATGATTGACATTCTGTTTTTTTGTTTGTTTGTTTGTTTGTTTTAATATAAATAATTCAAATATATTTCAATCGTCTCGTCGAAAATTAATGACAGAAAGGAAACAATTTTTGAGGTTCAGGTGACGAAAAATAAATTTCTTACAAACCCAAAATTTCTAACAATATATTTTAATCAAATACATCATATATACTGGTTGTGAATGTGTAAAATAATGTAGCGCTCATTTTTAATAAACATGATATAATTATTTGCAAAAAATAGGCTTTTGAAAAAATAATGGTAGAATGCCACGCGATGGGCCAAGCGTACCAACTGTCATGATGGAAGCAGACGAAATCCTGAGTCAAGAAGAAAACTGAAACTTTTATGATTTATGCAATACTCTAGGAGAACCAATCGCCGTTCTTAAGTGGCTTTCAAAAAGGAGACTTATTAAGAACAATGTGTATTCTGAAACATGACGCTTTTCATTTAGATTAAATGTATGTAAAAATGCAACTGATGTTTATCGTTGGTTTTGCAAAAACTGCAAAAAACGGCGAAGTGTTTGCGAAGGGCCATTTTTTCGTAAGAGTAGACTATGACAACTTCTACTCTATATCTACAGCTGGAGCCCTAATGTACCCCAGGCAGATAAATAACATAAAACAGGCATCCCAGGTAGCGCAACACCAGCCGATTAGGATAAATGGACGACGGTACGCCCATCGTCGTTGAAGTTGACGAATAAAAATTCTTTCATAGAAAATACCACCGTTGGAAATGGCGTCCCGGTGACTGGGGTTTCGGAGGAATAGAAAGATATTCCAGTAAGTATATTTTATGCAAAGTTCCACATCGTAATTCAGGAACTCTTACAGAGCTCTTTCTAAAACATATTCCGCCTGGAATTGTTTCTGATGGTTGGGCGTCATATGCCGGAATTGAAAATATTCATGATGGTATATACTCTTACAAAATCATCCATCAGCAATATTTTTTGGATCCTTTGAACCATGATATTCATACTCAAAATGTTTAAAACTAAAGCAACAACTCGGGACTTTAGATGGTATTTTTCAATCTGATCTGCATGAATCTGTTTGACGCCAACAATAAAAAAAAACGATTCACTATTTTCAGCTTTTATTTTTTTGTTTAAATTGTCAATATCCTCTTTAAATGCAGTTTTCTTTTGTAATTCGTTAACAGTAAGACGGTAATAAAAATAATAAATGTGCTTGTAAAATATTGCGGCGTTTTTATTTCTTGTTGTTATTTTGTTGTTAAATTTAGTTTCAAAAAAACTTCTGAAGTATAATTAAATTCATTACGAAATATTTTACAACTCATTAAAATACGTTTGAAACAACTCATTAAAATACGTTTTTATCATTTTATCATCAGTAAGAAAAAAAGTGTCAGGATGAATTTATTTTACGCCGCTAAACTAAACGATCCTTTTTTTGATCGTTCAAAAAAACAGCATTCAATTTTAAACTAAAAACTTTTAATCCAGTTTTATTTTATTTCAATTTGATAATTTAATCTGAATTTGTGGTTCTTAAGATTACGTAATGCATGCAGTAAGTTTCGGCGCATTGTTTTTAAATTGATCAAATTAAAAATAATTTTTTATTTAGACGTTGGGCATACGAACTTAGAACAAACAAAAATGTTTAAGTTCTTCGAAAATCTACTATCAAAAGGCAGAGGCGTTTGAAATCTTTTTCTTAATCGGATTTCTCGACTAAAAATTATTTGTGCTGAAAATTCCAAAGTTCAATGATTTAAAACAAACGATTGGATAATCGCTCGAAAAAAAGTTAGTTTCGTTTCCTTGCGAGGCCTTTATCTCACATGTCATGTTGATAAAAACATTAATAATATATAACATTTGGTCACGTTAGTTTTAACTTAACGACTGGATAATATTTTGCTCGAAAAAATGCTACTATTGTTTAGCTGAGCAGCGTTTCTTCACGCACGTCATATTGATAAAAACATTACATACGTCGCATCTGCCTACCGCTAACTTATCTAATTGAAATAAAGCAGGACATAATAAACAAAAGTAAAAAAAAATTAATTTTTTTTTTTTATAAAATTTTTATATTTACAAAATTATGCAAAGAACGCAAAGCTAAAGCCGAGTTACAAGATGAAACAGTTATAGCAATTTAGTTATTAAAATTCATTAATATAGATAAATTGTTATACATTTTTTTAAGGCTTTGAAGTTAAAAATAAAAAAATGGTGTACAATTTTACCAATACCACGTATTTTGATGGAGTTTCCTTTTATGTGGTTGTTGCCCTCGATATCGTGGTTATTGTTGCTGCACTTCTACTTAATGTCCTCGGCATTTGTTTATTGATACAACGAAAGTTGGAGAACTTAACCAGCCAAAATATTTTGATCATTCACCTGAGTATCGTTTCGATAATAAACATTTGCACAAATACCACTGCTCTATATTGGAAATTTCATAGTACTAAATTTACGGAAGCGTTTATTGTAGTTTATTATTTTGCACACATGAGTTATATTATTAATCTTTCTCTTCTGGCGTTTGACAGGTTTTTGTGCATTGCCTTTCCGTTCTTCTATAAGACAAAGATGTCAACTATTGTTACATTTATAGAAATTGGTGTTTTATGGTTGTTCTCATCTGCATTTGGATTGCTCATCCACTATGGTTATATTGAAAACTTTATCACTACCTATGGATCATATGTATACAATGGGTTTTTGTGTGTATTCTATCTTTGTGTTTACATATTCATTATAATTAAAATGTACTGCTCAACTGCAAGAGTTGGAAGGGGGTTACACTCAAAAAAGCTGTTTTTATTACCCACACTCATAGTGTTCAGCTTTTTTTTGTTTGTTTTTTTACCTCATGTAGTTGATCATCAATTTGAACCTAAATCAAAACGTTCGAAACGCTTATTATTACTTGGTCTAATTGGAATAAATATTTTGACTTATGTGTCGGATCCTATTATCTATATTTATCTTCAAAAAAATGCTCGTCAGAAATTGTCCTTATATATAAAGCGGTTGAAAGCTGTATTTTATTTTCGGTGGATTTTTACAATAAGGAGAAGTTGTTTTTATGTGAATCATAAAAAACGATTAAAACCACGTTCTTCTTCAGATGATGAGTCAAGCCAAGAGTCAATTAACACTTCTGCCCTGCTTCCGAGTGAATCATCTGAAAATGTATCAGTTTGAAAAGCTATAAAACAGTTTCTTAAGAAATGAAAAACTTTGCTTCAATTTTTCTTGTTTTTCTTGTTTTTGTTGTTTTTTTTGTTTTTCAAGACCTTTAATCAGTATATATTATCTTTAATTTTTTTTTCCAAAGAGTACAACATAAAAAAAAACATTTTATACTGGTTTCTATTCAATTTACTTTTGTATTTATCACTTTGTTCTTTCCGTCGTTTTGAAGATAAAAAAAAATTGACCAGTAATATATGCTTATGTAATATATGCTGACATGTAATATATGCTGACATGTAATATATGCTGACATGTAATTTATACTGACATGTAATATACGCTTTCACAGTAAAAAACTTCCTTTATTAAATAATTTTCCTTTTTTTTTGTAACTTTTTGTAACTCTTTTTATATATTTGTTCACTTTTTTATTTTTTTAGAGGGTGAGGCCATTGATAGCTTGATACATGGCATGAATGTTGTGATGTGTATGACTGAATACTAACTATAATTTTATAAACACTTTGTATAAAGATTATTCTAGAATCGCTGTAAGGTGTACCAATCTAGTTCTTACATATTCGCAATAAATTCGTTATACTATAATGCTTTATTGAAAGTTAATGAGCTACTACGTTCGTATCAAAGATTTTAATCACGAAAAAGGACGTCGCCCAGCGACTTAGGATGATGAAAAACGGCAACAGCTCAACATTTGACAAATATTTAAAAAAAAACATATCATATGTTGAAATAGTAGCTTTTTGTGTCAAGAATTTGAATTTGTTTATAAAAAGTTTTTCAACGTGCGCCTTTGATGCGTGTATTCGCGCATAATCGTTCATGTGCGCGTTAAGTTTAGTTAAATTTTTACAAATTTTTAGCCAAAACACAAGCACTTTGATTCATAGCTCAACTTGATGATTGTATAACAATGGTTATTAAAGGATGCTGATAAATATAAAAAAGACTTTATTTCAGATTTTTTACATTTAATTTATTATTGTCATTGACATTTGTTTTTTTTAAATAACTCCCTATGCTGCATCGAAGCATTGATCGTAGTGATTGTTCTGATCTTAGCAATGATTGCATATTCCAAATGATGAAACTGTTAATTAACAGAAAGAAATACATTTCTCCTTGGAGCTCGGTGTCACATTTTTTTAGCTGATATTTATAACAAAAAATATGTATACATTCAACTTTATTTAAGAAAACTCATCTATTTTTTTTTTAATTTAAAAAAAGGAAAATCAATTTTTCATTTTTTTTTTAAATATTTTAAATACGTTTACTTTCCTTACTAGTTTTTGGAATCACGTGATTTACTGATGTACTAATTTTACAGTTGACAGCCGAAAATTTAGTTTTCATAAAAAGAATGGTTCAAGAAAAATTTAACAAATATTTTCAGACAAGCAAATTTTTTTCTTTGCGACTATCAGATAAATTGAAATGCTCAACAATGGATAACCCGAGGAAACAAAAAAAAAATTGATATTTCAACTAAATATTGCTTCTTACCAGTACAAACTTTTACACTATTTTTTTAAAAGCAATCGTGAAAAAACCCAATGAAGAAATTGATAAGATAAACAATGATTTTGCAGATGCAATGGATCTTGTTAATGAAACAAGGATGAACAGCTAAAGGATGACGAAAAACAATTACGAGCATGTGAATAACTAGTGATAAGTTACGGATCAAATCTTTTTAGTATTAAGAAACCTCCACATCTACACCAAGCTTTAGTATTCGTAGAGCTGAATGAGTTAGAAAACAATACGAAGGAGAAGAAAAAAATGTTTTAAAAAAAGCTCAACAATTATTAGATGGTTATACAGCTAGTTATATAGATAATTATAAGTCTGATTTGAATCGACGATGATTGGTAAACGTACGCTTGTGAATTCAGCAACAATCAACAGGCTTACCAATGAATGAGTAATCAAATCAATGATGAAACCGGAGATCGTAGTATCGACTTAGAAGATAGTATCAACGAAAATGATGGTAGTGAATATAGATGGACGAGTAATGGAAGATAAAAAATGGCTTATGAAGTTTTTCAAACAACCTTGGTCAAAAGAATTAATCGTGAATAATGACGTACGAAAATTGTAAAGTTTCACTGAGCGCATTTATCGATGAAGCTCCTTCAAAAGCAGAATATTCGTTATTACACCAAGATCAGTGGTTTAAATCATTTAAAGAACTCGGACATCAGCGGGAATCATAAAGAAATACGGAGGAACTAGAAGAAAAATTGTCATGTACCTGGATGAACTGGACAGTTTTGAGCCTAAACGAGAAAATCATCCAAGAGACGCTGATTTGTTAGGCATTACCGTGATAAATCTAAAAGAAATTAAAAGAACCGGCGATTAGTTGTTGTAACACAAACTTTAGATAAAAACTTAGAGGTAAGTTTAATGCAATGTAAGCGTTAAATTGGAACAAATAAAAGTGTTGAGGATGTTTGAAAATATTTTTTCGGGAGGGCAGAGATATTAGAAATTTTAATCTTAATTGGATTCCCCGAAAAATTAATCGTGCAGAAAAATTCAAAAGAAAACGAATTGAACCAACGATTGAATATTTGCTCGAAAAAAGCTTGTTTCGTTTCGTAGTCTGGCGCTTCTTTACACACGTCCTATTGATAAAAACGTTATAACATTTGCCTACCGCTAACGTATTTTGATGGAAGTAAGCAGAACTTAATAAAAAATTAAAAAAAAAAAACATTTTTTTTTATAAAGCTCATATATTTACGACGTTATGTAAAGAATGTACAGGTTTCTCGCAGCAAACACAATGCTGCAATTCTACATCTTCTCTTCTCCCAAAATCTCTACTTAAGTTTCGCGTTCAATTTTTCTTCAGAACGCGAACGCAAAAAAAGTAAAAATCTCTCATAAAAAAGTGCTCAAACTTCATTCACGAGGTATTAAGGAACTACGTCAATATTCACTTTGTTTAATTACACTTCGGTGCAATTCAATTACACTCCTCCTTGATCCTTAGGGATTCTTCGATTCAAAACGGCTCTTACTTTCGGGATGAAACAGATGAAGCAATATAGTTTTAAAAGTTCACAAATATAAGTTAAATTGTTCTACCTTTTCTTAAGGTGTTGAAGTTAAAATAAAAAATGGTGTACAACTTTACCAATGCCACGTATTTTGATGGAGTTTCTTTTCATGTGGTTGTTGCCTTCGATATTGTGGTTATTGTTGCAGCACTTCTACTTAACGTCCTAGGCATTTGTCTACTGATACAACGAAAATTGGAGAACTTAACCAGCCAAAATATTTTGATCATTCACCTGAGTTTCGTTTCGATAATAAACATTTGCACAAATACCACTGCACTACATTGGAAATTTCACAAAACTAAGTTTACGGAAGCGTTTATAGTTGTATATTATTTTGCACACATGAGTTATATTATTAATCTTTTTCTACTGGCGTTTGATAGATTTTTGTGCATTGCCTTTCCGTTTTTCTATAAGACAAAGATGTCAACTGTTGTTACATTTATAGAAATTGGTGTTTTATGGTTGTTCTCATCTGCATTTGGATTGCTCATCCGCTATGGTTATATTGAAAACTTTATCACTATCTATGGATCATATGTATACAATGGGTTTTTGTGTGTGTTCTATCTTTGTGTTTATATATTCATTATATTTAAAATGTACTGCTCTATTGCAAGTGTTGGAAGGGGATTACACTCAAAAAAGCTGTTTTTATTACCCACACTCATAGTGTTCAGTTTTTTTTTGTTTGTATTTTTACCTCATGTTGTTGCACATAAACTTGAACCTAAGTCAAAAAGTTCAAAGCATCTATTATTACTTGGTTTAATTGGAATAAACATGCTGAATTATGTGTCAGATCCTATTATCTATATTTATCTTCAAAAAAATGCTCGTCAGAAATTGTCCTTATTTATAAAGCAGTTGAAAGCTGCTTTTTGTTTTCAGAGGGTTTTTACAATAATAATGAGTTGTTTCTATGTGAATCATAAAAAACAGTTTAAACAACGTTCTCCTTCAGATGATAAGTCATGTCAAGTATTACTTCATCCCTCTGCTTCACTTTTGAGTGAATCATCTGAAAATGTAGCAGTTTAAAATGCTGTAAAAGGGTTTTCAGGTGAAAAAATCAAAATTTTGATTCTGTACATCATTTATATTTTAACCAGTATCTTTTAATGTATTTCTAAGATTTGTTATATAAAAGTACTAAATAATGAGTTTGTATCTAGTCAACTTACTTTTGTATTAATCACTATACTTTGTTCTTTCTATTAAACTGAAAATAAAAAAATAAAAAAATAACATGTAATTTATTCTTTTGACCTTATGAGAAACTTCCTTTACTAAATATTTGTTCATTTTTTGTATTTTTTTGTAAAGCTGTTTATATATTTGTTTAGTTGTTTATTTTGCTAGCAAGGAATAGGAGGGTGAGGGGAGAGTTAACTTTAAAATGTATATAATAGTTGTAATGAATATGACTAAATACTAACTACAATATTATGAACATTTTGTAAGAAGATTTTTCTAGAAAAGCTAAGTTGTAACAATTTTTATATTTAAAAAATTTTTCCTTTTTGTTTTTTGCTAAAACAAAGCTTCTAAAAAGATGAATTAAACTTTCCTAATTTTATTTTTTTGTTTTGCTATTTGATACCTTTTTTTAAAAAAAAATATCAAAAATTGTTATTTGCTATATTATCATTAGAGCTCTCCTCGAAATATTGTCTTTATAAATTGTATGTGTTATTCTTGTAAATTTTTTTATGAAATTAAGAACTATAAAGCATAAAGATGAATATCAGTGATGACATTTTATTTATTTATGATGATACTGTAATGAAAACTGAATATGATTCTTTGGAAGATGCTGTCATATTTTTAAACCCTAAAGATGTAAGTTATTTTTTGATTAAATAGAACATTTAATTTCTAAAGATGCAAGTTGATATATAATTTTTTTAACTTCTTGTCTTGGTGATATAAAAACCATGCATGACAATTTTTTGCTTTAAATATATAAATAGATATTCACTAGCACCTGAAGAAGGTGCTAGTATTAGTGTAAGTATATTTTCATAAAGAATTAAGTGAAGGGTTTCTTAAAGAAAAAAAATATACATCTTTTTAAGCAAAATACATACATCTCTACTTGTATATTGCTCAGAAAGATAAATGCCTTTGTTTATAGATAAATACATTTTGAAAGTAGAATATGAAAGTACCACTTATGATGTTACAGTCGAGTAAAACAGTTTTATAATGGCAGATTTAAATCTGTAAACTTATTTAAAATTGCTTTGGTTTACAGATGCTTAACGTTTTTCATTCTACCATGTGAAATGCTTCAAATTTTAAAAACTTTTATATTCTTTAGCCATCAAGGTCAGATGATTTACTCATGTTTCTAGGACAGCTTGTGGGAATGGTCTCATTTACAAAAACTTTAACTGGTAGTATTCCAACATCACTTAAACTGGAACATATGAAGTTTGCTATTATGCAGAAATCACACTTTTTTTTAGTAAGCTATAAATTTCTGACTTCATAATGTATCTTGTATATGCATAAACAAATTAATTTAAAATTAAATAATCATAAACTTATTTGAACACATCTTTAGCATCATCAACTTCCATCAATAAACCCTGTGTGCACCATACTCATATATTGTAAAGAAAGTCTAGTTTAAAAGATTTGTGTTTATATAATCCAAAAGTTTTTAGGATGTCGCGATCTTACTCAGCCTGAGTCTTACTTAAAGAGGAAGTTGCAAAGGTTTATGGATGTTTTTACCTTTTACAACGGTTCATTTGACAGATTGCTGCAGGTTTTGTTTTTTTTTTTTTATAGTAGTTTTTTGTTATTTTTATTTCAAATTACCAGTTAACAGAGGTTGTTGAAATTGTTTGATAGTAGTAGATTACCAAAATATTTCTTTCTAAGTCTCACTTCCCTTTAAACTCACAATTTAGACCTGGTTTCTTAAATATTGATAAAAAATAACTTTTTTAAATTTTATAGTTTAAAAAATTCACATTAAAATTAAGTAGAGTATGTCATAAAATCATAAAATTTATGAATTTTATGATTTAATGACATAATAAAATCATTAAGCTTAATTTGTCATAAAATTTCTTACAGTTGTTCCTTTTTGTCCCAGCAAAGTCAAGTTGCCAAATTTGAAATTATCCAAAAAGTTTGATACTCAGATAACTTATTTAAATTATTCTTTAAATAGTTTGTTAAAATTTATCTGAAAGATGATAAAAATAATGTCACTAAAAGCTCTATTTTATTGATAAAACAAGTTCACATAAAAAGGCAGTTCACTTTTCTTTGTATCACTAATGAAAATGTGAACAATTTTCTGCATTTAATAAATGGTTTTTCTAATTTAATTTCATTTGATTAATATCTACAAAGAAAATTTCATTTGATGTTTGTTTTTTTCTGTTTTAAGTTGTGTCAGTAAATTTTCTACTTTTGCATTTTTTATAATTATTAGCCTGTTTTTATAGTTTTTATAACTATTTCCTTTTATGATTATATTATGTTTATCATTTTTATTTTATTTTTCTTATAATATTTATTAAAAACGATAATTATTTTTATCTTACAATAATATCGTTTTCAAGTTTTTATAATTATAAACTTAAATTATAATACAGCAATATTTTTTACAAAACAATTTTAAAAAGATTGAAAAATAATGAATAATGTAAAATAAAAAATAAAAAATATAAAATACTTATTTTTGAAATTATACTGGAACCCTATGATTATAGACACAATTTCTATCTAAATAAAAATATAAATTTTCAATAATTATTGGGCTTCTTTGTAATTGGTTGAATGCTTAAAACATGATATAGTAACCATTGATCAAGCAGACTTTTCTACACTACATCTTTTTCAATATGATTGTTGAATTTCCAAATAAGCTATGTGTATATATTTTTAATAATATTTTTAATAATATTTTTAATAATATTTTTGATAATATTTTTAATGTCCTTTTAATAATTCTTTTGCTGGCACTAAAATTTTTATTTTTTTAAGGTTTTTTTTTGATAAATTAAAGCTTTAATAAATTTTTAAAAATAGGGTATAGAAACCAGATCTGCATATAGAAAACCAAGTCTGTCCATAAATGCATGTTTAAAGGAAAATTTAAAGTAAAGGTCAATGTTCTAACGTCTATAGCTGTTGAATATTCAGGCATTTTCAACAAATTTACAGATTTGGCAGAGAATTAAATTTAAGTGAATGACTCTTTTAAATGATTGATTAATTACCAAATTATTTTGTGATGGATGTATATTGGTTTTGAAAAGTGAATAAAAGTAATCTTAAAAAATAATTCAGTTTAATGATATATGATTACTAATACAATTTTTATATCTTTTTTATAGTTATGCGGGAGTAAAGAATCATTTCTGTCTCAACTGGATTTACTTTGTAGAAGCTATTTACTATTTATTCATTGTTATTTGAACTCAGTAACGTCAATCTTCTATCCAATTCCTCATATAACTTTTAACAAGGTAATGTCTGTTCTTGTGGAAAATTTTCACTGAATCTCTTTGCCAATGTATTTCCAACCTGTTAATGGTTTGCTAACATAGGGCATTATTTACCTTCTTTAGAAATTTTAGCTTCACAAAAAATATTTTTATAATAATGACTGTTTTTTTTTTTTTAACATGTTTTTGTTAATAACTGTTAATATTTTCTAAAGTCAAAGATGATATTTAAATTTTCCATTTAGTAAAAGAAATTATAACCATATAGAAAATTTTCTTTAAAATGACTATATACATAGATAGGGTTGTTCATATCTATATAGCAAAAGTAATGAATTAAGAATCATCATGGAAACCAATTTGGTTGAGTTGCTTTTGAAGTAGTAATGTTTTGTGCTAAAAGTCTTAAGGATTGAAAATTATTTATTGGTTACACATGAGCATTAAGTTTAATTATATTTATTGTTTAAAAAGTTTTCAAATGGTGATAAAAATACACACTCTGACTCTAAGATGCTGTCAAAGAATAGTCTAGAACAAAGATTTTTAGCCAACCAGGAGAGACTGTAAGAAAACCTTAGACCAATAACTTTCACTGCTGACACCTGAAGTTAAATAAATTTCACAACTAAATTTTTGATAAATGTTTTGTAGTATAATCCAACTTCCTCCATCAACACAAAGAGAAAAAAAATTGATAATTACAGAAGCATAAATTGCAGGGATTGATAAAGTAGCCTTTATTTGGATGGGTTGTATGGGCAAAAATCTTTGGTTTTTACTTTCTGTTTGTCGGGTTAGAATTTCGCAGATAAATATCCTAGAATATGGAATAATCAAATATGCTATTAGTTTTAAATTATCAAAATGATATATATAAAAAGAAATTATCAAAATAATATTTATAAAAAGAAATTGTCAAAATGATATATATAAAAAGAAATTATCAAAATGATATAAATAAAAAGAAATTGTCAAAATGATATATATAAAAAGATATTCTTAAAGATTGGTGCAAAGTATTGAAGTCACTAATGATAGTGAATATAAATAAAGAATTTATTTTTTAAAATGTATTTTTTGAAAAAAAAATATTCTAAACAAAACTTTAAAAAGTAAATTCAGCAGGTGTTATTTTTACCTTCAAAAATAAAATGACTTTTTGATGGAACTGTTTTTTTTATATGTAAATTTATAAATTGCCAATTGGAGCTGTGTACTGATATTATGCAGTGGTGTGATATTGCTAAATCTGTGTATGGCATGTTAATATGTAGTTAGTAAATACATGTCTGGTTAGTTGTAAATACATGTCTGCTTAGTTGTAAATAGATGTCTTCTGGTTGTTGGTAAATGCATATCTGCTTGTTTAGGGAGTAAATTATAATTGTAAAAAACTGTTTACAATTAAAAGTTCAAAGTTATACATTACAAATTTATTTATCAGGCTACATCAATCATATTTTTAAAAGTTGCACAAGTGTTGGAAGCTTATCAAAGAGAAAATAGCATTCTGTGTGGCTGTTTATTTTCTGAAGAAAGGTAGGTTAATGTATTTTGCATTTTCCCTATGAGAGTTTACAGTTTTTTCTAAAACAAGATTTCTTAAAAAAATAATTTAACTGCCATAAACTGGGCTTACATTGATTTACATATATTTGTATCTTCCATATTGACCGTAAACATTTTAATGTATTTAAATGATAGTGTTTCTTGTTCATGTATAGCAGATTACTTGTAAGCTAGAGGTTTTAGCTACAGATAGAAAACAGTCCACCTCCTGCTTACATCAATCCATACTTACATCTATCCATACTTACATATGGGATTGTCTCAGCATTATCTTGCTCCAGCACAGACTGATTGGGATATTGCAGTGTTACAGCAATTGCTTGTTTTTCATCTTATCAGCACTCACTCATCATTCTGGTGTTTTTTGATAGGAATTTTCAGGAGATTTGATAGGAATTTTCAGGAGATTTGATAGGAATTTTCAGGAGATTTGATAGGAATTTTCACACATTGACTATTAAAAGATCCTGTTGCTTCAAAAGATTTTAATTTTTTTAATTACTCTGTTACTGGAATTTGTATATTCTTTTCAAGGTATTAAGTAATCTAGAACATGTTAATCACTCAGCTTTCAGGTGCCTCATCTTCCAATCAATAAGAGATGCTCTCTATGTTATCTTAACTCCCCTAAAAAATAAAATATTTAATGTTAATGCAGGTGTGTATATTTATGATATTTCTCTCCCATAAGTTCAAAAAAGTCTTTATAAAATGCAATCCAAAAAAAACTTTTTTTTTAACTAACAATTTTACATAAGAAAGTAACACTGGCTGTTAAACATGTAGTTCCCAACTAGCCATATTTAATTTGGTGATATCTTGTGCATGGAGCTGTCACTGCAACTAGGTATATCCTAAGAGTATAGAATAATAATAGAATAGGGATAAAAAATTTACTTTTATTAAAACTTGACTTGCATTTCTAAACTTTGTTACCCTACTAAAGAATTTAAAGTATAATTCAGTTTTTATTTTCAAATCACAATGTTAAATGTTGCACAACTTGTTGCAATTTTTGTTAAATTTTATAATTATTTCAAGAAAAAAAAAAAAAAAAAGAATTGCTTAACATTTTTACAGTTTTTTTTTAACCCAAAGAATAAAAATAATTATTAATATTTAATTTATGATTGATTTCAATTTATCATTGTTTCACTAATTCCTAGAAAGGCTAATGCATCTTTACTGACCATGTTATTACTTGCTTCAGTACAAAATACCAAAGCAATAAAATATTCAACTTTTTTTAAAATATTCAGCACTACCCTTAAATCCTTTAGAAACTTTAGAAATTTTCAAAACTTGTCACTAAAACTAAGTGCTAATCTATTGAAGGTATGGTAGCAAATAAGAAAACCTCATCTCAAAACCTAATATGCTCTTTAGCAGTGGATGCTAAATATACTAAAGGACAGGCTCAAGCTGAAAATCCATTATATAATCTGATAGAAGCATGGGGATTGAAACAAGCAGTTATTGCTTTGGTATTTTGTACTGAAGCAAGTAATAACATGGTCAGTAAAGATGCAGTAAAAATTAAATAACTAATTTACAAAATATGCTGTTTTATACTGCATTCTATCACCATATTCTTAAACTTGAGGCTAATGCAGTTTAAAAAGTCATGGTGAAATCTGAGAATCAGAAAGCAAGATGTTTGCTGCCATCAAAGAGTTAGGGTTGAATCTCAGTAAACAATTGTATATCCAGTTGCTGAAAACTCAAAATCTTTAGCTGTTGGAAGTTAAGGAAAGAAATGAAGGATGTTTTAAAATGCTGTGCATGAGCAAAGTGTCTATTTCTTTAGGATAACTGTAAGGTGCAGAAAGTTTCCCTTATCATTCTAGATAAAATATTCCCTTTTAGAAGCTTTCTTAATCCTGAACCTACACATGTTTGTTGGAGGATTGCAACATAGTGGTAGCTATGATTAAACTGGAGCATATAAACAGACTCCTGGCCCTTTTTTGTATACAAGCCTGCATTATCAATGGCTCAGGCAAATGGGGTATCAAATTTACCTCTCATTGTGTTATGATAATAACAACAGATGAACAACGAAAATTAAGGTTTTTTTACCAATGACCATGAAAGCTGTTTCCAATTTTTGACAAAAAGACACTAAAAAATTAGAAACAAGACACTTTAACATTGGAAATTGGCATCTTTGTTACCTATAACAATAAAATGTTTAATTAACCCTTTATTATAATTGGTAAAACTATACTAGGCTTTTTCTCTGAGCCTAGTTATTAAATTAATTTGTTAAAATTTTATTAAGTTTATTCTCTAACAATTTTACCAGATGATATGAGTGCTTTTCTAGGTTTTCTTAGGTTTAATTTCTCTTTCAATTTACTTTTTTTGGTCACCTAAAGTGGTTACCTTTAAGTTGTCAAAGAACGCTTACATAGTTTCCATGGAAACAGACAATGTTGCTCTTGATATGTTTGAAATCAAAGATTGATTTTTTTGTAAAGAATGTTTCTTCCACGTGCCAATTTTTTTATAAATAATCATCAAAATCATCCCAATTAATAATCTAAAGTTTAAAACAATCTGGTTTTACAACATAATTTAAAATTGTAATAATTGCAGCTTTTTTTTACAAAATACTTATATGGTGCAATATTTATTAGAAGATTTTTACATCAGTTTTAATCACACTAAGTAACATTCTTCATCAAAAGATGCATTGAATACTTCTAAATAAAGCTTAATTCTCCAAAAAATTTTCCCAATCTTTAAATACATTGACATGTAGTAGAAAATACATCAGTTCTTTTTTTAAAAAGTCCTAAAATAATTTCATGAACTTGAAGAATCAAACATTTAGTTTGATAAAGTCAAATATTTAGTTAAGCATAAAATTGTAAACCTTATCAAGCATCATTTTGATAGTAATTGTGTTTTTTGTATGAATAATAAAGACAAACATATTTTAGATTGGTATATTCTCAACTTCCAGACGAGCTTGTGCATCATTTACTCCTTTTAAAACCACAACAAAATAATGTAAGTGTTCTTCACATCAAATGTTGTCTATTCGATTTTATTATTCAATTCAGCATAATTTATTTTTCTTTTCTGATATTTTTAGCTTCCAGCAAAAGTTTTCTATCCTGGTAATTTCAATGTTAATAATAACATTGTTAAAACAGTGTATGAATTGTTTATTTAAAAAAAATTTAAAACTATTTCTTTCTATTTGGTTGAAAATATTTTTAGTTACCAAACTTTTTTTATCCTCTAATATCAGTGTTGTTTTCAATTAAAAACAGTTTCAATTATGATGACCTTTTTTTTGTCTCATTTTTTGTAGGTTTTGAGTGCCCGCTTGGTGTAGCTATCCTTTGTATATATGTTACAGTAGAGCAGTATAATCAGATTGTTTCGGCATCTTTGAAGAGTCCATACAAGATCAAGCAAAGACGGAAATTGCGAAGCTTAAGCGAATTGAGTGAAAGTTTAAAAGATAGCCGATTTTCAGAAAAATGGTTTGATAAGAGAAATGAATTTCTCGTGAAGAGCAGAGACAATGTTTTTTATTTAAAATCTCAGGAGACTAATAGCTTTAAATTTAACAGGGAGAAAAGAAGTTCTTTTAACGGTGACTCTTATGATGCTGTTGACAACTCAACTGATATTGCTAACAAACCTTCTTATGTCTCAAAAAATGAACCCACAAATTTTTATTTTCAAGACACGATTGAAAATAATTTTCAAGGTTGGAAAAAAAAAAACACTTTTTTTTTTTTTTTTAGATTTATAATTCTTTTTAAAACAAAGGAAATCAAAAGAAAATAAAATCGAAAAAAAAAAAAAAAAAAAAGATCAAATAACTAGCAATCCATTTTGTCACCATAAAAATGTCCATTTACATGTTATGCACAAACACATCTGAATGATATTTGGCTTTGCACTTACAAAAAACTAATATACTTTCAATGATTTGTTATTACTGATTCCTCAGGCGAAAAATTATTTTAAAATTCATTTGATTCCTGTGAAGGTTCTGATGCTAAATCTAATTCTTCAGCTATTCAAGAGATTTCAGAAAAATATGGCATCTCAACAGTTCAACCCATAGTAAGTTTTTCTCAGTTAATCTTTGTTTTTAAATTTCTTTTTGTTGTTTATTTTTATTTGAAAGCCAATTGCATTTGTTATGCTTTGTATATGCTTTGTGTATGCTTTATTAAAGTTAATAAGTTTTATAATTTTGTTACCATTATAGCTATTATTCATCTCTGGTTGATTTGTTTTTCATATTATTTTTTCAAAGTTTACTACAATTATTAACATTTTAACTATAAAATCTAACTCTATTTGAACTATTGCAGTGGTAAAAGAGCCAAACTTATAACTTGTACTATGTAAAAAAAATGTGAACTTTTTAAAAAGTGTTACTTACTAATTCTTTTTTACCTTAAAGCAAAGAAAATGCTTACTATTTCTGATCACCGCTTTAAGGGTCATAAAATGAAAAAAAGATGGGGACTGTGTTAAATTTATGAGTTATTATTGTTACCTTAAGTTGCAAAAAATGACTCTTTTAATCGTTCTTTTTGATCTTGTGTAATCTCCAATTAAATGAAGTTTGCTTTTGAACAATTGTTTTACTTCTACTTTTAGTAGTCCATATTTTTTCTTAGTAGGAGGTAAATCTTTATCACAAAAGAAAACTTTTAACGAAATATTATTAAACAGAAACCAGTTGTTACCAAAGGATGAAAATTCTGTTTTTGCATTTTTATTATAAAGTTACAACAAGGTCTAAAGAAAGAATTTGGCATCATACTGCAGAAGCATTGTTTCTATCTGATAAATATTTTTACTTTGCAAATCACTTAATCTTAATCTTAATTCAGTACATTAATCTCACATTTATCAAGTATGTTGCTCTGAATAAAAATATCTAAGATTTAGGTCAAGTCTATTTGCTAGAAGGTAATTTGGAAAAAAAAAAATGCTTTTCTACGTTGTTTTGTTGGTATGTCTTTATAGGAATTATTTACTTATTCCAGTCTCATTGTAATTTAGTATATCTGTTCTTGCTATTACTTTTTTTGAGTTGTGTATTTTGCAGAAAGTAAAGTTCGTAAAACTAATGCTACTTATCAACTCTCTTCACTTTGTCGTCTAAAAATTGTTTCACATAAAAGCATTCGTAATTTAGTATATCTGTTCTTGCGATTTATTTTTTGAGTTGTGTATTTTGCAGAAAGTAAAGTTCGTAAAATTATTACTACTTATCACTCTGTTGTCTGAAAATTGTTTCACATAAAATCCATTCGTTTTATTACCTGCTTTTACTTTATTTGTGATCTTTTTTTTTTTTTAATTAAGGTATTACTTTATATCTGAACTTTTTTTATTTACTTTTAATTGAACTTATTTTGTTTTTACAAACCTATTTTATGTTTACATCTTTATTTTAATACTTTATTTTCTTACTTAATTTTTTTTTACGTTGTTTTTTTACGTTGTTCAGGATGAAACAATTGAACTTCATTTGTATGTCCAAGCTCACTCAAGTTCCACACTTCTGCTGCTCATGACTCCTCAAGCAAGTTACACTAAAGATGAACTGAAAAAATTGGTTTGTAACTGCATATTAGTTTTTTTTTTTTTTTTTATATGAGAACCTTCAAAATGGTTGAATTTAACTAAAAAGTTATTTCTTTTAGTGGGAGATGTCTATGCCACAATTAGGGGACATCGAGGCACAAGTTAAATCATTAATTTCGTCAGAAGAACTTCACAATGCTGTATGACCAGTTTTTATTATAATCAGTTTTTATTTGTTACTTTATTTTAGTTAGTGTGCATGATTTTTTTTTTGTTTTTTATTTATTTATTTTTATTTTTGTGCATTTTTAGAAAGCAAAGCATGAAAATAAATTCTGCTATTTAAGTTATCAAAAAGTGGGTTGCCAATGTGACAGTGAGTAGCTCGAATTTTCTAATAAAATGCTGTGCATCCAGTTTTTAATGGTTCCAGTTTAGATGTTATTACTCAGAGAAGAAAAAATTCTCTTTCAAAGTTATTACCCCCTGATTAACTTTAAGAAAAAAAAGAAAATAAGGTAAATTTTAGCAGAAACCTAAATGTAGCTGCACTGTTTGCCCGGTTTAAAAATTCTAATCGTTATACTGATCTCTATTTATAACTGGGTAGTGCTATTTATGCCTGAAGTTAAAGTCAAAAAAAATATCTGCTCCGCCCTCTTTTGGTTCTCCTAAATATTTCTAAAAACAGTACCTAGTTTCTATTTATACAAAGTTAGAGTAAAAAAAAAAAAAAAGCTAACGAAAATTTCCTATATTCTTTTAGTAGATTTTCTTCAAAGATAATGTCGAATCACTTTTCTTTCTGAATAAAATGAAGTTTTAAATGTAAAAAATTGACATAAGAATAAACTTTCAAGGCAAAGACGTAAATTTAGATCCCAGGCTTCTTATACAACTACTTTTATCTCTTTTTTTTTTTTTTTTTTTGAAATGTCAGATTTTCAATTATTCTCTCCAAATTTAACCAAAAATGGTTTAAGGTCTGGTGACTAGGCTTGCTATTTCATTACATTTACATGCGTTTTATTGAAACGTTTTGTAGTTGCAGTTGCTGCATGCTTGTGGTTTTTATCCTTTTAAATTATGTAGTTAGTACCAAACGCTAATTTTCATTCAAAGGATTTCAAATTTAACTTCAAAATGTAAATCTTTCTATTTCCTCATCAATTATAGTCATTTTTCTAGCGCATGATCATTGAGAACCAGACCATGACATTTCCACGACCAGAATTAACTGGTCCTTTTATGGAGGTCAGTTTATAGGTTTTTCCTAGATATTAGTCTGAGTGGTAGTTTTAATTTAATGAGATTGCTTTGAAACATACTTAAAGTATATTTATTACAACAAAGTTGTCGTCATTAAGCGAATAAAGAAAATGAATCATATTTCAAATAAAGATAGAAAACTGAATGATTTTGGAAAAGTTTTAACAACAACAATTCTCAAAAGATGCTGGAAAAGACGAAATATTTAAAAGTTCTTGAAATGTTGTTCAAGATGTACAACACCTACTGCTAAAGCATCATAGATTCATTCTTCCTCGTTATCTTAAGAGATGAAGATGAAACTGATTGCCAACTATAAACGAGGGGAAAATGATAAATTCCAGATAAAAATTATCCACAACAAACCTGCTTTAAAATCATTTTAGAATGACAAGTTTTCATGTGAGTACCATCTCGTTATTGTCATTACCAAGGGTTATTCAAACCTACTTTTCTCCATATAATCTTCAACTAATAACGATAGTGAAATCAATTACGTTAAAGGGTAAAAAATATGTAGTAAAATGATGTTACTGAGTTAAATTCACTGAAAACAATGCTGAAATCTTAAAAAATAGCTCAAGGTACAGTTCATGACCAAATTGGTGTATTTTGTACACCTTGTTAGGAATATTAAATGTAATTTTGCAAGCCGTATAAAATACCAAATTACGGCCAGGGATACAAAAAATGACCAACGCGAATTTAAACCTGACCAAGATGTTTTACGGTTGGGAGTAGGAAGCTCTGATACTTGGTGACAAAGTAATAATTTAAAAAAAAAATAGTCAGCGTTAGATGAAGCTGTCCGATTTTTTCTGAAATAATTTCAATAACAAAACAGTGATACAGCACTCATAAACCAATTAAACACATACAAAATGCAAAAATATGATTTTTCACAATTCACAAAGATTTTTAAAAAATGTCGGTTTTAAGTATTACTTTTATGTAGCCCACTTTTTATTTTATTTTTTTCATTTATTTTTTTAGCTAACATAAAGAACACGGAAAGTTTAGAAGAAAGGTTGTTAGTTGATACAATCAACACACTTCATAATCAGTTTGTAAATTCACCGCAGACTACAGAAATCACTCTAAAGTGAGTTCGATATTTCGTTTCACGCTCGATTCCTTAAATATCGTTTTTAAATATCGATTTTTTAAATATATTGTGCATTTTATTTGTAAGCCAATGGCACTTATCGATACCTGCATTGAAGGAGATTTACTTTGAAATTTATATAACATTTACATTTTATGATAGAAATCATCTTGCTTCAGTTCATGGAAAGCAAACAGAAGCAGAGGAGGTGTTCTATCAACCGATAAATAAACACCGATCAAGAGCCGATAGTTCACCTTTTGGAATTGACATGATATGGTCATATGATATTCACTCATTAAACGATATGCAAAACTTAAGAAAAAAACTATAAAAAAAAGCTCAACTGAACAATCAATTTTCGCGCCTCGGTTTTTCTTTATTGTTTATAAAAAATAATTCATTTGTAACTAATTTTGTAAAAAAGATTTTAATTGGTCAAAAGATTGGTTTCGTCCCCATCATGAAATGCCGATTGGTTACTTTTATTCGTGTGGTTTAACTGGCGGTCTTTCCGAGGATGTTAGAGATCTTAAACATCGTATAGGTAAAAAGAAAAAAAAACTCAATAATTGAGTAAACGTTTTCGTAAATTTAAAGTTTATCTGGCGACTAAACATTTTTATATTGCATAAAGATTAAGATTATCTATCCAATGAAAATGAATGCGTGAAAACCTAAATTGTTAAAAGAAAATAACGACGTAGAGGGATTTTTTTAAATACTCGTACAAGACCGTTGATCAACTGTTCTCAATAATTATGGTTTATTGATTTTGTGATTTTTTTTCGTGTAAGAAAATCGTTGGGTCAGTTCTATAAAACTAATACCCCATTCACACCAATAAAACCGAGTTTAACACTCGCATTTAAAACGGTGTTTAGTTTAAACCTTTTTAAAGTATTATCCTTATCACACCAGCATAAACCTGGTTTATTTTTACGAAACCGAATAAAACTTAAATTTTCTTACTCAAGTAAATATTCTTTAATATAATACTTCGGTCACGTCTACTTTGAAGTATTTTTTTAAAACAAAAAAAAAAGAAAATCTACGAAATGAAGAGATAACGATTTTTAAAGATATCGAAGTAAAAGTTATTATTTAAACACAAATCATTCTTATAATACACATAAATATATGCTTAGTTGCATCATATATAACGTAAGATAAAAAGAGTATTAATATAATACGTATATAAACAATTTCTTTCGATTTTGTATATATATCTTATTATTATTATTATTATCATTATTATTATTATTATTATTATTATTATTATCATTATTATTATTATTATTATTATTATTATTATTATTATTATTATTATTATTATTATTATTATTATTATTATTATCATTATTATTATTATTATTATTATTATTATTATTTTTATTGTTATTATTAATACTATTATTATTATTATTATTATCGTTATTATTATTGTTATTTTTATTATTATTATTATTATTATTATTATTATTATTATTATTATTATTATTATTATTATTATTATTATTATCGTTATTATTATTGTTATTTTTATTATTATTATTATTATTATTATTATTATTATTATTATTATTGTTATTATTATTATTATTATTATTATTATCGTTATTATTATTGTTATTTTTATTATTATTATTATTATTATTATTATTATTATTATTATTATTATTATTATTATTATTATAGTTATTATTACTATTATTATTATTACTAATATCATTATTATCATTATTATTATTATTATTATTAATATTATTATTATTATTATTATTATTATTATTATTATTATTATTATTATTATTATTATTATTATTATTATTATTATTATTATTATTATTATTATTATTATTATTATTGTTATTATTATTATTATTATTATTATTATTATTATTATTATTATTATTATTATTATTATTATTATTATTATTATTATTATTATTATTATTATTATTATTATTATTATTATTATTATTATTATTATTATTATTATTATTACTATTACTATTACTATTATTATCGATTTTGCAAAACATCTTTTTTTTTAATGGAGATTTATTGAAATCTCTCGGCTTCTAAACAAAAGTTTTTTATTAAAATAATCTCGCGATGTTGTCTTATTTAGCAACCGTTTTTTTTAAACTAATTTTTTTGAAACAACGTTTTAAAAAGCAGTGTGAACGGAAAAAGGTGTCACTAGTTTAAATAACCACGATTAAAACAAGTTTTATTTTTGGTGTGAATGGCGTATAGTTCCGATCGACTATCCCGAGCGGAACCAAAAATTAGTTTTATAAAAAAATTCGAGCGAATAACACGACCGTAATTTCTAACCTGCTTCGAGTTAAACGAAGGAATTTTATGCTTCAAGTAGCATCGGAATTTCCTTTATATCTGTGGTACCAGCCAGAAACTAAATTAGAATTCCAATGACTTTTTATATTGTTTTCAAATGAATCAATATAGTTCTGATACGGAAAATGACATTGGGAGTTCAAATTCTGATCTGAAGAGATATAAAAACCTTTGGTGAAACAAATTGTTCCTAAAAGAGGAAAAAAACGACAGTTATAGAAAAATGAATTCTTATCTACTACAATCTATAAACTGCCCACTACCTCTCCGTTTTAAAGAGCTGTTTTTAAAAATATATTGAACAATTTTTTTAATTGAAATGGATTCAAAAAATGTTTTTCACTTAGTTCAAAGAATGTTAGTTTTCACTTCATGCTACTTTGTGCTTTCACTTAATTCAAAATACTATACAAAGAGCAGCATATTGTGCCAACAGAAGTTTTGGATTTTTCGGAAGATAATCTGAAACCTTATATAATACATCCCACAAAGTACAAAATGCCAATTTCTGTCAGACAACAACTAAAGCTCTATATAGTAAAAATATGCCGCGGAAAATGGGGCAAGATAACGAACGTTTTGAAGAGCACTCCACATCTTCAACAACTGTTCTAATAAGTAAAACTTTATAAAAAAGTAATAGAATATTATTATGCGTCACTGGTGTAACAAAAAAACCATATGAAAATTAAAAATAGCCAAGAAAAAAATTGAAAATAGCCAATAACTCATTAACCAATGTTACCTCAAATCTTTTAAAAATCTAAAAAAGTAAATTTCATGATACCAGAACCGTCTCAAATAACACGATATCATTAATTTTAGTTTATAAAATAAGTAATAAAAATGATGGTGTTATTTTTAAACAATTAAACTATATATTTATGTAGAATTATTCAAAAAAGCTCAGTTATCAGTTCATAGCGAATTTCAACTCAAAAAAATAAAGCAAATTTGAAACAAAATATTTAAATGCACAATAAACCAATCTAATAATCACCGAATTACACAAAAGTGCATACTGTACAAGTTTATAGTAAAACATGTACTCAGCAAAACGACAAAAGAGCCATCTTGCCCCTTTCACCTTGCCCCTTTCATCTTGCTCCAAGTTTCCACAGTCTTCAGAATGATTCAAAATTATATATAAGTAAATTACAAAAAACTAATACTACTTGTATGGCTTCCAAACTGAACAAACGAGAAAAACAAATGAGAAATTCTCGCTTACCTATAGTTCTATTGAAGTGTAGCGATTAGCACTCTTTCATTCATTACGTTTATAAAATACAAATAATACTTTCTTACTCCTCTTGAAGTGTTTAACACTGTTTTTATCAATTTTTATTCTTCTTTTTAAACGAATTACTCTTTTTACTTCTTCTTTGTTTGAAACGGTCAAAACTTCCGTTTCTTTTTCTTTAATCAATATTACTTCTGTTTAATGCTTCTTCGGATTCTCAAAGATTTCTTCTTTTTCTCTTTTGATTCTCAAAGATTTCTTCTTTTTCTCTTTTGATTCTCAAAGATTTCTTCTTTTTCTCTTTTGATTCTCAAAGATTTCTTCTTTTTCTCTTTTGTTCACTTATTTGAAAACTTATTGTTAATCCGAATATCCTTCGATTACAAAAATTCTCTCTCTTTAAAACTTCTTCGAAACTTTCTTAAAATCTCTCTTTTTACTTCTCCGTAAAACTCCCTCCCCCTCTTCCTCTCTTCTGTCCGTCAAACTCTACTTTTTTGAGCTGTTATAGCTTTTTGCTTGTTTTCGGTTGCGATACCTATTCATCATTTATTTATATGGCAGGTTGAGTATTTGGCTGTGTATTATGAGTATATGGCGGTGTTTACGTCTTTTCCCATTTGTTTTTCACTTTTCTTCATTTCACTTTATCATTTTTTTATAAGTTGAATAAGTTTTTAATCTAATTCTCCTTCTTCACATATGAAACATCTGGTCAATACTATTTATAAAATGTTTAAAAAGTTGAGTGCATAAAAAAAAGAAGAACAGTTAGCCGGCAAGAATAGCAACGCAAGTTCCATGCAACGTGTTGACTTTATAACTGAAAAAATAATGAAAATAAATATAATTACAACCACTTCAAAAGATTAAGGAACAAAAAAAGAAGAGTTTTAACAAAATTAAACTTACCATCCGTTTAACTCGGCAGCCAATATCAAAAGAATCAAACGATTACTTGATTGGTTAACTTCAAAATAAGTCAATAAGAACAAGCCCCTCGCTACCTTTACAGCCAATCATTAACTGTGTCTTTTGCAATCTTTATCAAAGTACACCACGTTTTTTCGCACGTTTTTACCATATTTACCACGTTCTCATATTTTACCAATTTTTTCGCATGTTTTTCGCACGTTTTTTACCGTGACTTTCGTCTGTCCCTAGTGACAATGATTCTGGAATGCTCAGCATATATGTATTTAACTCATCTGTAGCTTAGATTTGGGATGGAGCATATATATTTTCAAAGAAAATATCTGTGGAATCTCTGCGGATTTTTTCCCGTAGGTATGTTAACTACATTTCTTCGACTAGATTTCCATTTATCATTAATGTAATGAACAGCTGCTGTAATAAACGGACTTCTTGTATATTCATACGCCCAAATATCAGCGATAACAACGAATCTTTTAACAAATTGCAACTTAGTTTTTAGCTCTTAACTTTGCTTTTCTGTAGCATTCGTTAAATGCCGGAAAATTTTGTTGCACTGAGAAAGACGCTGCCACTTTCCAGATTCCCAGATTTTTCTCTAAAGAAATTAGTTTGATGCAAATCTCTCAAAACCTTGTCCATAAATGGAACTAAAAGACTAAAAAAATTACAAATGAAATTAACATTCTAAAATTGTACTATTAACAACTATACTTTTTTTTAGATAATGTAGTTTTAACTATATAAATGATTATTTAGTCAACAATAGACTAGATTATTCATACCACACTGCTCAAAACAATTAGGGGATATATATATATTTTTTGGATATTCATGATTTTTTGCCCCCTGGTGAAGAAACAATCCATTTGCTCTATACCTTTTTAAATTTCTCCTTGAATTTTTTTTTTTAACTTTCAAATTTAAAATTATAACTTAAACACATTGTTCGACTTTTTGATATAAGTTTCTAATTAACTCGAATTTATAATTTTAATGCGATTTCGAATTAATATTTCAGTTAAAATTTCTAGCTTTATACAAATTTTTAATTTGATTTTCCAACTTAAATTTTTGATTTAAATTTCTGACTTCATTCTCTCAGTTAAATTTCTTATTTTAATATCAAACAAAAATTTTTAATATTAAAACCTTTTTTTAGATTTACAATTTAAAATTCTGATTTTAAATTTCTAGTTTTAATTTATAATTTAGTTTTTTCTAATTTTTGTTTTCTTTTTTATTTTAAATTTTTCCTTTGACTTTAAAATTTCTTTGACTTTTTCTTTTGACTTCTCCTTTATTTTTTGGTTAAGTTAAATAAAATCTAACTAAATCCTAAATTTAATTTCTAATATAAATTTCTAACTTGAACTTTTTTAAATTTATGATTAAATTTAATAGTTTAAACCTCTAACTTAAACTTCTATTTTACATTTCTAAATTAAATTACTTAAAAAATAATTATTTAAATTTCTATTTTTAATTTTTGATTTTCTTTTAATTTCTGACAATTAAAATGAAGGATGGAAAATAGGGCAGTGAATTTCATATGATTTTTGAATTGATGTTGACATATAGCTCAGTGTCAATTATCCAAAATAATTTTTAAATTTGAGTTTTGTTTTATAATTGCCCCTTTGTTGCATTTGCATAGATCATTTTTTTAAAACTCTTACAAATAAAAATTACAATAGTTGTTGCATGCTTTAAAACTTTCTATTTTTTCAACTGAAACAAGTTCTAATTTACTTATCTAATACAAGTTTCTAATTAATATTTCTATAATATTTATTCATTTGATGTTTAAACTATTAATTAATATTTCTGGTTTAAACATCAAATTTCAACATCAAACTTCAATTTTTACCTTTTTTTTGTATTTCAAGTTTTTGTTTTTAATCTAAATTTCTTATTTGAATTTTTTCTTTGATTTTCTAAGTTTATATTTATAAACTAAATTAAACATTTAACCTTCTGTAAATTTTAATTTTAATTATTTGTATGTATTTAGAAGATACTGGTATTTAGAAGATACTCTCACTCTAAACAAGATTTAGTATTTGATTCTGGCAAAACCTATTATATCATAGGTAATCTTTGAAATCTTTAACAGCATATATAATTTCTAACAAAATGCATTTAATCATCTTCATTAGATTGATTATTTAACTTTGATGAAAAAATTTTTTTCTTACAATAATTTTCAAAAGTTTTTATAACATAAGTACTGGATTTCGAAATGCAAGCAATCTTGATCAGCTGATAAATGGGAGCTGCAACACTGTTGATGGTGTAGACACTAAAAGATACCGCTTGCGCCTAAAGATTTATATATGTACTCTAGAAGAGATAAGCTTAAAGATGTGCGGCAAATGCAGTCATAACAGTAAAATACATTCACAAACCATGGTTTTAATGTGTTATATGCAGACTCTTAAAAGAATTAAAATTTACATTAAAAAATTTTCAGAATTTTTTTATAATAATATAATATTTAGTTTAACCCTTAAATTTAATTAAAATATAAAACTTCTAATTGAGTTCTTACTGAATATTTACATGAAATTTCGAACTAAAATTTCTTTAAATATCTGCTGCATATTGATTCTTTTGTCATTTTCTATCAAATGAAAATTCTTTATTAAAATTCTTGAAATTTCACTTTTAAATTTATTTTCTGATCGATATTTAATGTGAACATTTCTTAATATTATATAAATTTGTTCTTTAAACTTTTTCTTTAAATTCTTTTATATATAAATTTTAAAAATTCTTTTCATATCAAATTTATATTTCGTCTTAATGCTTCTTTTCTTAATTCCTTCATTAAAATTAGTATTTAGTTTTGCCTCTTATATTTTATGTTATGCTTTTTTCTTTTCTTTTCTTTTTTTAATTTTTCCTTCAAGTTTAAATAGAAGCGCTGGTTTGTTTATGAAATAAATTCTGAGGAAGTCTTTATAAAATATAAAATACATAAACTCTTTCATTCCTGTGTTATTCACTCTATTAAAGCGAAACTAGCGATCCGAATAATAAATTTTTCTCAATTTCTTATTACAAGGCTTTCGTAAAGGGTTTTGGGTTTCAAAGGATTGTGTGTTTACTGATGTGGATGATGCTTGAATAATCTGTAAAATAAAAGAAATCTGATTTGATTTTAATTGACGTGTAATAATTTTTGCGCGCACTTTGACACGTGTTCACTTTAACATTGACATATCTTCACTTTTGACATCGAGACCAATTATAGCTGCCAACCTCTTACATATTTAACGTGAAATTTATTTATGAGAAAAATTATTTTTCTCATAAATACTACTACTACTGCACCCAGTGTTGAGTTTTCAGAAAAATATTTAAAAAGCATTTTAAATATTTTTCTGAAAAGAAAAATATTTAAAATACTTTTTTACTTACTTGTCTTACTTGTTTTACTTACTTGTGTTACTTGTCAAAGTGCGCGCAAAAAAGAGGCAAAACTAAATACAAATATTTAAAATACTATTTAAAATACTTTTGTATTATTTTTAGTGTTGAGTATTTTGAAAGTGTTTAAAATACTATTATAAAATACTATATAAATACTATAATAAATAAAATACTATATAAATACTATAATAAATAAAATACTATATAAATACTATAATAAATGAAAGTATTTAAAATACTATTTAAAATACTTTTGTATTTTATTTTTATTTTTATTTGAAATGCTTTTATTCATTAGCATTTTCAATTTTTTTTCAAATTTTATTTTCAAGGCTGTTTTTTTATTTTGTTTAAAACACAAAATACAAAACACTTTTCCACCAACAGCAAATTAATTAAAACTTGGTTTCCAAAAGTTCCTTGGCTGGATTGTGCTGCCTTGGACCACCCTTGGTAATGGTAATTTGTTTATTTAATTACTATATTAGAGGGAACCAATCTACGAAAAACTCAAAATGGCGAAAGAGAGGGAAACGACTGAAATTGTAGAAAACGAAAATGCTGAGTGAACAAGCCGTCCCTGCCATACTTGATGGAAAATTTTTCAAATTTATATCTAAAAGTAAAACTACAGGGAATGTTAAAATTATTGAACAGTGTATGTTATGTGTTGGCAAAAAAACTTACAGTGGTTCACTGAAAACAGTTTCCAATTTTACTCAACATCTTCAGGTATGTATATAACTACAAAAACACTATATTATATTGTATATTTTATGTTTGTTATATAATAATCAGTAATCGTTACTCATTAGTCATTAGATAGAAAAATTACAATTTAATTTCAATGTAATATAATGAGGCACGTGTACATTTACTGAAAAAGAAAGAGACCAGACCAAATACAATTTATTGATTAATGTGGTATGGTATAAATATAAATATTAAATAAAATCATTCAATTTAACAAACAAAGCAAACAATGAATAAAATATGTAATAAATCATTCTCATTTTAAAGTCATAGTAGTTACAGCCAGTCAAGTAGTTAAAGAAAAAACATTGAAAGTTAAACGAAACGTTTAAACCACGCACTAAACAGTAAAAACGATAAACACATAAAGCAACACAGACAAACACTAATGCTATAACATAACACAAATAAATGCAATAATCTCGGTTGATTGACTGTTGTTGTTGTTGTTGTTGTTGTTGCAGAATGCTCATGGCAAAAAGCGAATTGAGGAATACAAGCAGAACAAAGTTTCAGTTGCAAAACAACGTAAGCGCTCGGTAGCTGAGATGGAATCTGGAGTTGGAGGTGGACCTTCTGTCGAAACTGGGCCTGCTTCTAAGAAGTTGAAACAAATGCACATTATGCCTCAAAATCAAACATCCATTTCACAGGATGAAGTTGACAAGGTTATTGCTGACTACGTTGTGCAGGATAAGCGCCCCTTGATCTCAGTGGAAAAGCCGGCGTTCAAAAATTTGATCCACGGACTCAATTGCAATGTCAGTATACCTTGTCGCAAAATATTAGGCAAGCGATTAAACGCCCGTTTGCAAAAAATGCGTGATGATAAAAGAACAGTTTTCAGTAAAGTCCCATTTGTACAAAACAACAGCTGACATTTGGTCAGTGAACCAAAAGAGCTACTTAGGAATGACAGCTCACTATATTGATATCAGTACTGAATGCTCAGTATCACGCATATCTGTTGCTCTTTCCTGTCAACATTTTTTTGGAAGTCATACTTACGACTCAGTGGCTGCAATGATCTCAAAAATTCATAATGTTTATGGGTTACACGTGGAAAAAATTACAGCAACCGTAACAGATAAAGGCATCGGATGCTGTGAAAAAAATCATCGCAAAGGGCAATACTGATACCTGTCCCTACATTATGGAACTCCCTGTATGAAGCATTGAAATGCATTCTCCAGTTGCAAGATAAGCTTGGAGAAATATGTGACGTTTTGAAGTTGCCAAAGTTCAAAAAGGAGTTGGAATGTCTAGAAGAGTATGTAATGATAATGGCTCCTATTGCTGTTGCTATTGACAGGCTACATGGTGACAATGTGTACTTTGGGGATGTATTTCCAACGCTGCACACCGAACAGGAGAAATTGCAGGACCTGCAGCAGAAATCACTGAAGCATGATAAGAAATTTGCAGAATTTATGCTTACAAGCTTGAAAACAAGATTTGAGGTTCATATATCATTTTCTGAACATAATGCCAGCAGGATAATTGCAGCAGTATCGCATCCCTACTTCAAAATGAGATGGGTTCCGGGTGATAAAAAAGATTTCTGTCGTGACCTCTTCGTTCGTGCAGCTAAGTCTCAGCAACAGCAGTTGTTAGACAGAGCTAATACTATTTCTGACCCTGACCCACTTCTAGGTACTCAATCAGCTGGTGGCAGTGGCATGAGTGATGATTTTTTCTCGTTTAGCGAAATTAACATTGCAGAACAAACAACAGTCAACAACGAATGTTTATCGTAATTAAGCGACTCTGGTACGGATTTTAAAATCTTGGCAAAATATAAAGTTATAAAACACGTATTTGTGAGGTACAATACGAAATTACCTTCATCCGCACTTGTTGAGCAGTTATTAGCTCCGCTGGACAAATTCAGACGCCACGAAGGAACTGTCTTAGTGATGCAACATTCGATAAACTGCTACTTTTAAAGGCCAATAAATGTTGATTTAAAGGTTAAATTATGTCAATAAAGTTGTGATGTACGATTCGAGTCGTTACATTCCCAGTATTTTGTATTTAAAATAGTTTTATAATGTATTTTTATTTGAAATACTTTCCTTGTATTTTATTTTTATTTTCATTTCAAATACTTTTTAGGTAGACTATTTTATTTTTATTTCAAATACTTTTAAAAAGTATTTTGCCCAGCACTGACTGCACCATACTTTTCAACCTGGACCTGGATAATGTACTTTTAGTTAGCAAATTCTGTCATCATCAAACTTAATTGTTATTCATTGGAAATAAAACTTCCGATAAAAAAGATTTATTTTATAAATCTATTTACATATTGCTAAAAAATCAACATAAATCGGCATTTTTCAAACGCGATTAACTAGAATAGTTGACAATTTCGATTTTCCAGTTCTCTCCGTTTTATATTTTTCAAACAGCTTGCTATATTATTTTTTGTATCCAATGTTGATGAATGGTTGATACCTAAAACATCAGTTTGTATTTTATCAACTTGATAATAAACTTCTAAAGCTTCATTATATTTTCCCATTCCATACAAACAGCTTGCTATATTATTTTTTGTATTCAATGTTGATGGATGATTCAAACCTAAACTATCAGTTTGTATTTTATCAACTTGATAGTAAATTTCTAACGCTTTAGTATATTTTCCCATTCCATAAAAACAGCTTGCTGTATTATTTTTTGTATTCAATGGTGATGGATGATTCACACCTAAAATATCAGTTTGTATTTTATCAACTTGATAATAAATTTCTAAAGCTTCATTATGTTTCCCCATATTCATCAAACAGACTGCTATATTATTTTTTGTATCTAATGTTAATGGATGATTAATACCTAAAATATCAGCTTGCACTTTATTAACTTGATAATAAATTTCTAAAGCTTCATCATATTTTCCCATATTCTTCAAACAGCTTGCAATATTGTTTTTTGTATTCAATGTTGATGGATGATTGATTCCTAAAGTATCAGTTTGTATTTTATCAACTTGATAGTAAATTTCTAAAGCTTCATTAAATTTTCCCATATCATCCAAACAGAGTGCTATATTATTTTTTGTATTCAATGCTGATGGATGATTGATTCCTAAAGTATCAGTTTGTATATTATCAACTTGATTAAAAATTTCTAAAGCTTTATTAAAATTTCCCATATCATCCAAACAGGTTGCTATATTACTTTTTGTAAGTAATGTTGATGGATGATTGCTTCCTAAAATATCAGCTTGCACTTTATCAACTTGATAATAAATTTTTAAAGCTTCATCATATTTTCCCATATTCTTTAAACAGCTTGCGATATTATTTTTTGTAACCAATGTTGATGGATGAATAATACCTAAAATATCAGCTTGCGCTTTATCAACTTGATAATAAATTTCTAAAGCTTCATTATGTTTCCCCATACTCATCAAACAGACTGCTATATTATTTTTTGAAACAAATGTTAATGGATGATTGACACCTAAAATATCAACTTGCACTTTATTAACTTGATAATAGATTTCTAAAGCTTCATTATATTTTCCCATATTCTTCAAACAGCTTGCAATATTGTTTTTTGTATTCAATGTTGATGGATGATTGATTCCTAAAGTATCAGTTTGTATTTTATCAACTTGATTAAAAATTTCTAAAGCATTATTAAAATTTCCCATATCATCCAAACAGCTTGCTATATTATTTTTTGTATTCAATGTTGATGGATGATTGATAGCTAAAATGTCAGCTTGCACTTTATCAACTTGATAATAAATTTCTAAAGCTTCATTATATTTTCCGATATTCTTCAAAGAGCTTGCTATATTATTTTTTGTATTCAATGTTGATGGATGATTGATACCTAAAATATCAGTTTGTATTTTATCAATTTGATAGTAAATTTCTAAAGCTTCATTATATTTTCCCATATTAATCAAACAGACTGCTATATTATTTTTTGTAACCATTGTTGATGGATGATTGATACCTACAGTATCAGTTTGTATTTTTTCAACTTGATGATAAGTTTCTAAAGCTTCATTATATTTTCCCATATTCAACAAACAGACTGCTATACTATTTTTTGTATTCAATGTTGATGGATGATTGATTCCTAAAGTATCAGTTTGTATTTTATGAACTTCATAAAAAATTTCTAAAGCATCATTATATTTTCCCATATCCTTCAAACAGAGCGCTATATTATATTTTGTAAGCAATGTTGATGGATGATTGATTCCTAAAAAATCAGTTTGTATTTTATCAACTAGATCATAAATTTCTAAAGCTTCATTATATTTTCCCATATTTCTCAAACAGACTGCTATATTATTTTTTGTAACCAATGTTGATGGATGATTGATACCTAAAATATCAGTATCTATTTTATCAACTTGATAATAAATTTCTAAAGCTTCATTATATTTTCCCATATTCTTCAAACTGACTGCTATATTGTTTTTTGTATTCAATGTTGATGGATGGTTGATACCTAAAATATTAGTTCGCATTTTATCAACTTGAGAAAAAATTTCCAAAGCTTCATTATATTTTCCCATTTCAAAGAAGCAGACTGCTATATCATGTTTTGTATCTAAAGTTATTTCATTTTCAGCTCCATAAAATTTAATGTTATGATTTTGAATGGCATCGAGTACTTTTATTGCTTCTTGAAAAAAACCTTTGTTTGATAAGAAACTTTCGATTTTCCAACTCTGTTGATGGAACACTTCACACATTTTCGGCTTGTTAACACGAAACATATGGATGAAATGGTTATAGAAGTGCTTCCCATCGTCAACGTGTTCCTTTACGTCTTTCAACTGTGATCTTAAAAAATCGACGATGTTTTCGTTGCATATTTCGGTTATTTGTTTGCGTTTTTGAAAACATTTACTCGCTAACTGTGTCATTTCGTGCATCGCGTACTTGTCATTGTCATCGTCGAACCGATCAAGCAATGAATAACTGACTAATAATCTTATTGCTCGATATATCAAAAGCTCTTCTTTTATTTTCAGATGTTTTGAAATACCGTGAATAATTTTTTTTGCGATGAGTTGACCGTCGCAATACGATAAATGGTTTAAAAGTTCTAGTGACTTTTCATTAGTGGTTTCTATTTTTATTAATACCAAGTTAATTGATCTTATTGTTGACTTTGTTTCCACTTCGTTGTGGATACCTTCCTCCAGCATTTCAATGGGATAAGATCGAAAAAGATCTAAATATTCCTGCAAAGAAACACTGTTGTTGTTTATATAGAGAATGGCTTGATTAATGGCGAGTGGATGATATTGGAGCACTTTGAGTATTTCTTTAAGTTTTTGGTCATCGTTTGCAAATATTTGTTTAATATTACTTTTTGCAAAAAGAAACGCATCTTGAGGGGAGAAAGAATGAATTTGCACTTGATTGACATCGTTTGACCATGATTTCCATTGCGATGTTACCAAAGTAAAGGCGTTTTTTTTGTTGGACACGTATTTTTCAAAGTTATTAATACTTTTATCATCGACGTTGTCGAAGATGTATAACGTTTTTTCTCTTTCAAAATAGTGATGCATTTTTCTAGAAAGTACTTCAATATCGAATGGATCGCCTTGAGAATCTTTTATGCATAACCCTAGTTGGTAACAGAGATTAGTCACAGAAACTTGTACTTTGTGAAATGCTGCATCCACCCACACAACATTTTCAAAATGCTCGTTATAAATTGCTACATACTTTCTCACGAGCTGAGTTTTCCCCACTCCAGACATTCCAGTTAAAACTGTGATTGATTTACCCGAATGATTTGTTTGGCAAATGTGTTTGTGAATTTGTTTCAGTTCATCGTCACGTGAAAAGAAGGCTTTTGTTGGTGGAATGACACCGAAAATGGAGTGTCGGGATATTAACTCTAAAATACAAAAACACATTAAATTAACTACACGATGACATTTTTGAAGCTTGTTTAGAGTTTATTTTTTGAACAGTCAGCATTTCGATGTTATCTGTTTTTGTTTTTATAGGAAATCATAATAAATTATATCCAAAACTTAAATAACAATAATTTGACAACTGATATTATTAAAATCATCACTAAGTGCTAAATTATTTTGTCTACAAGTTACTTTTATTTCTAAACTATTTCAATTATAAACGCTATTTCAGTCGTTTACAGTTTTTTTTAGAAAAAAACATATCTCACATAAAATATTTTTAGGTGGAAAATTTTTAAGTTCAGTTTGAGAAACTCGCAGTGAATATATCATTCTTTTGAAATCGAAATCATTTTTCTTAAAAAGATATTTTAAAAAAAGTTTAAAAAATCATTTCATGTCAGGAAGTTTATACAGAAGCGGCCTTTGGGGAACGGGGTGGGTGGGGAACGGGGTGGGTGGGGAACAGGGTGGGTGGGGAAGGGGGTGGGGGTTTTTGGGGAAGGGTTTGGGGGTGGCTGGGGAAGGGTTTGGGTGAGGAATAGAGTAAAAACGTGCAATCCACGAGGGTGGCAAAAACATTCAGACAACGAATTTTGAGTGCTGTTACATATTCAGTTTTTATTTTTTATTTTAAAATGATTTATATTGTAGACAAAATAATTAATTATAATAACACCATAAATATACTTTTTTTTGTACTAATACAAGTGTGAATTTAATCCGGAAAATTGCAAAATGTTTTTTCTGATAAAAACATGTTTTTGCTGTGAAAAACTCCTGAAAGATTTGCGATTTTTTTTATTTGTTAAAAAAAAAGAAGAAATTTTGTCCTTTTCAAAAATATACCTTTTAGGTAAAAAAAAATATTTTAATGGCCTATTTGTATATTATGTTTTTTTTTTTTTAATTTTTAATAATTATTCAAGGACAGACGGAGAACTACGCACAAGGGGCGCGTGAAAACTACCAAGCTTAAAATACCTACTTCGTTCGCATTCACTGACCAAATCTTTTCGATTGCAAAAAAGTAATCCGCTTTTCATATCTCGCCATTGTTTTGATGGATTATTCTTATGCCATTGGTTTAGTATTTGCAAAGTTTGTTCTCGCGTAGTTTCGAACTTTTCTTTTACATTATCGATTGCTGAGTGATCAATCGAAAGACATCGAGCAAACTTTTGCCAATCATAAGTCAGCAAATCAGCTAACGTTGTAAATACATCTTGTGGAAAAAAAAAAAAAAAAAAAAAAAAAAAAAAAAAAAAAAAACGAAACTCTGTTTCAAATGGAAAACATTAAAAATATATAATTACCCTTAATATCATCGAACTTGTTCTCCATGACAACTTCGTCTTTTAAAGTAGTCCTACAAAAAAGAAGTCCGTTATCGGTAACAATGAACTTCACTAAAACACTCCTAAATACGTCAGTAAACTGTTTCATGGTTGTTAAAAGAGTGTAAGAAAATCGGTTCTACGTCAGAAACCCCATAAGTCACTGAACACAAACCGTTGGGAGATGAAGTAAAACTGTCATCCAAGTAAGCCTCATCTTGTTGGAATACCTTTTATCCACCAATAAATGAATTATTTGACTATTATTTTGGCTTTACTTGTGGGGTTTCAGCATCTTAAGAACAAAAAAAATACCAATAACACATCTCTCCTAATGCATTTATCTAAAAAGAAACTTTAGCAATTCTGAATAATGCAGCAGTGCCTGCATGATTGAGATCTGCTTAAATTAGGACTTATGGCGTTATTTTGAAATAATGATCAGTAAAGTCTAACATGTATTTAGATTTAAAGGCTCAAAATTTCAAAAGGGATATATTATGCGTATTTTTTTTTTTTAAACAATATTTATAACGAATAGAAATGTGAGAGATTTTTCAAAAAGGGCACTTTTCTCGAAAAAAACTATTTTGTTACAAAATTATATTTTGAATGATTTAATGGATGCAAATTAAATGTGTTAGGATAGTCTTATAAAAATGATAACCTAATTTTCTAGAACCTTCCTAGTATTTTGACAACCTCGTCTTCGTTAAATGATTAGCGAGAACTCTCTGCGGATGGCGCAAATATTTTTCAAAGCTTCACCGGTTTAAACCAGATTCTTTAACTTCATAAAAATGCTCAATTACATTAGTTAAGTTTGGTTAAAGATTTTTTATGCGATGATTTTTTATGATAAAGATGTCCGTGATCCCCCCTCCCCCCCCCCCCCCCCCCCCGTAAAAAAAATCAAAGAATTTTCTTAAACCAAAGTTTGATCCTGCTTTTAACTTGACTTAACATCGGAATTAACTTACTGATACCCCCCCTACCTACCTTACGGTAGTGACGTTATTAATGTGTTAGTCCTTGACATTTGGGACAAAAACTCATTTGAATTGTTTTAATGTTAATGCTTTTTTTGTAATTAAATTGTAACAACCTCCTTTTAAAACAAGAATATTGGACATTCTCTGGTACCGAAAATATAATAAAAGTCTAGTAGAATATTTTTATTAGGTTTATAAAAAACGGCTTATTTTCCTCAAACTTATCAACTTCATCCTGCATTATTCTCTCAACAACCGTCAAGAAATCAGACACAGAAGCCCTTCACATTTACTGCTATCTCAAAGAAAGCTATTAACTTTTCATACCTGCTTTCTTTTACTTTTTGACTTTGTTTTCTAATGGCCTTGGTATAGCTTCAGCCATTATTGAAAAAGGTTGTCCATTTTTAAATATAGAGCTAACGAAGTCAGGCTCTACAGAATATGCACTTTGTTTTTCAATCTTCCCTTGAGAGTAAGTTACAATTTTCTGATCTCTCATTAGAAATGGCTCTTATGTTTTAAAAACTGTTCAACCACGTTTTGGTTATCATTAAGAAACCAATCTGCTCCTAGTTTTTGTAATGTTTTATGCATTAAAAAAATTCTTTATTGAATATACTTTATTGAATTATATGCAAAATTAAAAGACTCAATTAAAATTATATTACAGTAAAAGATATCAAATCAACATCTAACATAAGAGACTGACATCTAAGTGATCCATGATCATCACTAGGTGGTGGAACTGTCATTATATTATCTTCAAGTTCCATATCATAAATATTATCATCTCGTATAAATTTATTCCCTCTTGATTTCTTAAGATACTTAAGTTTGTAAACTAAACCAAAACTTCAATAACTTCTGCTAAAAAGATTGAGAGTATTTCTTTCCGATCAACGTGACAAGCAAAAAATTTCCTGAAACAAATTCACTTTTTTGACTCATTATCAAGTAAATTTACTCAAAAATCAATATCATTGGAACTTTCAACATTTAAGTTTGAATCAGGTTGTTGATTAAAAATCATTTGGCTTGCTATGGGTTTCATTTGTTGTGAAGTAGGTTTTCAACATTGTTTATTTTTAAATTTTGAATGCAAAATGACTTTTATTTCAGGTATATCAGTTAAAATTGTGATTTTCTGCAAGTTTTAGTATCCACTACTGACCTAGTAGTAACATTTGCAGCCAAGAAGCCAATATCATTAAAAATAGTTTCATAAAAGAAAAAACACCAGCAATATCTTATAAATTATAACTGGTTTACCTGCATCTCTTAGAAATATCATCCAATTATTTATGGTTTTGCTATAAGAAACTTAAAATGGACCAGAAACATGAACTTTTAGGGGTTGTATTTTGTAGGTTGTCTGAATATTAAATGTAATTGTAATTATGCCTCATTTTTTAGCTTACTTATTGAAAGAAATGTTAACATAAATTTTCAAAGTCATTCATTCGTAAAAGAACTAGTTTTTTAATCAAGAGTCAAGCATAAATGGCTTCAATGATTGTTACATTATTGCCTTGTTTTTGCCTTTGTTTTTGCCTTTTTTTTTTTCTTTGAAAAAAAATTTCATTTAAAAATTTCATCAAAAAAGCTTTATGGTTTTATGTAAATGAATACGGCAGCTAAAAATTACTAGAAATATAAAATTCCATCAAGTAAAAGGGCTTTAAAATCAGTGATATATGTTGAATATGATCATTTCTAATTGTACCTAGGCAATCAGCTAATATACCAAGGTATTGAAATGTATTTTTTGCTCCTGAATTTTCTAAAATCATAATAATAACTATATAAGATAAGATATTCTGTACAATTCAATCATATTCAAAATATCTTACTTTAACCAAAAATGTGATTAATTCAAAGTAGTACTGATAATTGATATCAATTTCACAAAAAACATTTCAATAAAATAAAGTCATAATCATTATGACCATAGATGTACTTTAAGATATGTTCTTAGGCACAAGGCCAATCAATGGTTCTTTGTACTAGACTAGAAAACATTATACAAAACAAGATCAATCAAAATACTCAAACTAATTGGAGACATTTAGTAGTTATTGCTCAAAACAGTATTAATTACTTGAACTAAACAAAAAATTTTTTATTTAAATATTTTATTTATAAACAACAAAAGAAGTCAGAAACAAAATTTTACTTCAGACCCTCCAAATACATTTTATAGTTTTAACTTGCTGCGGAAACAACATCCAATCCATAAATTGGATAAAAAAAAAAGAAATTGGTATTATCAATCCAGCTGACTGAGTTGCATGGCTTAAAAGTTGATATTTTTTAATAAAGTAGGATGACTTAAGGCACAAAAAGACTCTTGGTACACAAATCTCCCCTAGATTGTTATTTTTTGGGATTTATTTTAGACAACTTTGATTGCTTAAAAAATGGTTACATAAGCCTTTATTGGCATGAGATTGGCCAAAAGGTACAACATACATGTTGTACCTTCTGGCCAATCTCATGCCAATTACATACATGTTGTACCATTGACAACTTGACTACTTTTTTAAAACGCTCATCATTTTTGAGCGCACATCTTGATAAGACTTTTTGGTCCAACGAGAAAAAATTGAAAAGTATAACTTTTGTTTAAAATATGAAAAAAAATAAATTATGAAACTAAAATTGCTGAATAATTAAATAACAACTAAAGCAAGTAAAAAAAAAGGAGATGACGTACAATCAAATGACGTACCGCTTAATTTTGTGCTCTGGTATCTCCTTTCTCTTTACTCAAAATATTCTTTTCTTCAACCTTCCAAAATGTTGGGTGATTTATGAAACCATTGTTTGTTTCTACAGTTTTTCTCGAACTTACACAAGCAGACACAATAAAACATTTAAAAATGAAACTTTAACCTCAACACTAAATAGAAAAAACTGAATCTTGCATCCATAAAAAACAAGAAGAAACAAAACAAAAACCGATATCAAATCAATAAAAAGTTTGAGCTTTGGTTTTGTAAAATGAAAAATTACCAAACGAATTCTGTGAAGAACCTAACTGAGATCTGTGCTTTAATTTTTTTTTTTTTTTTTGTCTTCAAAATGTTTTTAGTCAATAAACTCTCCTGCATTGAGATTAAACTCAGTTGTCATTTGTTTTTAAAATGGTGTCAAAAAATAGGATCTAACAATATTTTAAAAGCGTCAAACTTGTAGAACAAGGTTTTCTGAACAAAGTAAACTCGCCTCGGTTTCTACTTTTTTGAGTCGGACGAAAAAGACAAAAAATATTATTTTTAAGCTTTTTCTTAATTTTCAACGACTACCTTTCATTATCTGCAGTAAAAAAGGGAGGGGGAAAAGGTTTTTTTTTCATTAGTCATATAGTGCCCAAATTGGAGCAACCTCGCTCTATTTGCAAAGTATCCCCAAAAATATTTTTATTCCTTAAGTCAAGTTAATAGTAATTTTTTCGCAAGTATTACGTCATTACGAAAGGGAGGACAATAGAAGAGTAAATTGCTGTAAAAAAGGTGTTAACCGAAGAGGAAAAAAAGTACAATTTTATATATTAAGAAATATTAGGTAAAATTTGAACTACTCCCTCCCCCCCCCTTCCCTTTCCAAATCCAGAACATGAAATCTGATTTTAAAAGGGTTGGACCAACCATTCCTGTCATTCTGTGCTAAACAACGACGGTATTCTAAAAACAGTTATATTAAACTACAACACAAACTCTCATAGTATTTTTAAAATATTTCCATGTTCTCTTAGACAGCTTTTGAAATAAAACTTCATTATTTGCTTACATTTGCTGCAAACTGTTATAATTTTATTGAAAACAAATTGTAGAAAGCCTGAAGGAACGCGTTCCACATTCAGTTTGTCCGATTTAGCATTTGCAAATCAGAGGATACTTCGGCTTTTAGGAGCGAGAATCAAAGTATAAGGAGAATCTGAAATTCCTATTTCTATTTTAATTGAAGCAAAGCTGTCTAAACATCAACATTACGTTTTAAGAAGTGCTGCGTTGCAAATAATTCTTCATTTTTACCATCTAATGACAAACGTAAAGATGCCAAAAAATGTTTTGAAAATCGCTGAAACTAAATATAACTGTTATATTTAGTTTCAGCGATTTTCAAAAAAGATTTATACACTGGTTTTTATGTAATTCCACTAACTTTTCGACTTTCAATCGCTGTGCGACGACAACAACATCAAAACAATAAAATCATAAAGTTTAAAATAAAAAGAAAAAGTGACGTTTTTGTTTTAGGTGACTTCTGTTATGTGAAAGAGGAATTCTCATCTATCTAAATTGTTAAAATTGTAGACAAAGCGATTGAACTGGATAAAGCGATAAAAGTATTAACTTTAAAAAACGATTTGCAGAGAATCTAACAAATGACATCATCAACTATTTCTAATCTTTGTTAATAAGCTGAATTTGTTTTTTTATTTAGCAAACTGTGTAAGTGTATTAAATGTATTAGAGATGGTAAGAATTAACAAATGAAAAGAAGGAACGCTTTTGCAGATTTTGTTTCTTTTGCATTTAATGCTAAAAACAAATCTAAACACGATCTAAAATGTCTAAATATTTTAACATATGTTAACAAAAATGAATATCACTTCGTTAAATGAAAAAATTTTAAAGCAGTTCAACATTGACGCTGCAAAAGACATGGGAAACAAGGTGAAAGCTGAAAAAGCTTTCTTTTTTCTAAAAACCATTCATCTCATTCAAAGGTATGAAGACATTCTAGAAACTAAAATTCCTTTTAGCGATTTGGACAAATTTAAAGATGAAAAAGAAAACATTCAATGGCAATACACTCAAATGACTGTAAAGCTTGTCCATTCTAAAAAGTGGACTCATATTAAAATTACGCAAGAACCAATCTACTTGTATAAATGCAAATACTGCTCCAATAAAGGCCCTAACGTGTTTGAATTAGATGAGTGCGGTATAAAGTTTTGCTTATTATGCTCTTGCCAACAAAATACTCTAGTCACTAAAACAGAGTACTATCACTCCAATAGAATAAGTTCATCAAGAATTGCTCATTTCCAAGAATGCATCAAACAGTACAATGGAAAGCAAAAATGTAAAGTTCAAAAGGAGGTCTTTGATAAACTTAATAGCAAATTTCAAGCTTTAAACCTTCTAGTGGACTCTAATAAAAAAAGCATCAAATATTCCAAATTGACTAAAGAGCATATACTCATCTTCTTAAAGCAATTTGGGTTTAGCCATCACTATGAAAATGCCAACTATATTTATTTCGTACTGACTGGAAAAAGAATAGATAACATTGAATACCTGGAGGAGCAAATCATTAAAGGCTACATAAAATTCTCTTCTCTCTATGACGCTTATTACAGAAAAAACATGTCGAAAGAAATTAATAGAAAAAGCTTCATTAGTGCGCAATATATGCTGATTCAACTTTTACGAAACAGAAATCATCCTTGCAAAATTGAAAACTTCTCATTTCCAAAAGCGATTGATAAGAAAAAAATGCATGATGAAATTTGCTCCTACCTTTTTGAAAAACTGGAATGGACTTTTACCCCCACTGTTTAATTATTTTTTTTAACTATTATTTTTTAATTATTATTTTTTTAATTATTATTTTTTTTAATTATTATTTTTTAATTATCATTTTTGGGTTGTTTTAACTAAAATAAAATGTCGGTTCTGCGCCATGGACGTGATTTTTTTATGCCGTGGCGCAGAACCCGCATTTCTCTACTACTCGTGCTCAACAACTAAACATTTCTCAGCGCACTCTTCGACGAATTTTGAAAAAAGATTTACAACTTTTCTTTTACAAAATCCAGTTAGTGCAAAAGCTATTGCCCAGAGATCATAATCAGCGTTTGAAGTACAGTAATGTCATTTTGAATCTTGCGAGAGAAATCGATAATTTTAGTGAAAAAATGAAAAACAGCCAAAGAAACAACACGGATTTTGAAAAACCTTTTTGCAGGTCGAATAATTTCTCGTGTTGGTGATTTGCATTGGCCTGCAAGATCACCTGATTTAACAGCTCCAGACTTCTTTTAATGAGGCTATTTAAAAGAAAAGGTGTACGTGAATAAACTTAACTCTTGATCAACTGAATAACAATGTTCGACAAGAAAAAGAAAGCATACTGGTTGAAATACTCAAAAATGTAATGAAAAATTCAATAAAAAGAGCTGATTTGTTTAGCACCGATAAAGGAGGACATTTAGTTGATATCATTTTTGAAAATTGACAAACAAAAAATTTAAATGCTAAAAAAATAACTAGCTTGCAAGTTGTACCTTGTCCTGTGCGTTTCCAAAATAAAGGGAAAAAATTTCAGGTGCACATGGAAAAACCTGAAAAGACTGATACTTTCATGAAACATATCAATTAATTTAATAGTTTATTATACTCACACTAAATTATGTATGTAAATCATGAGAAAGTGATTGCTTTTAAATGTGTTATTACAACTTTTTTTCTTAGTTTTTATTTCACAATAAAAACCCAAAGCAACCAATGTTTTTCGTTCAATCCATAAATCCATATCTCTTCCTTAACACTAAACTTGAAACTGAGAAATGTGCAATTTACTTTGAAAACGACAATTGTTATAACTTGAGCAAAATTATCTGTCGAATAGGAAAGCCTATTTGATAGGCAACTTTGCAAAAGGAAATAACACATTTCTGAAGAAATCTTGCACTGTACTAAACAAATTCTCTGTTCATATTTTAAGTCGCAATAACTCCTGAAACTTCTGCGGTCATGTGATTCTTAAGTGACAGTTCAATGTTCGCACTGTCGTTTACATGAAGCGAAATAATGTTCGCACTGTCCTTTACATGAAGCGAAACAACACTGTCAAAATCAACTGAAAAGGTAGCTTTTCGGTTGTGCTAAATTAAACTCGTTAAAGACAGAAATGTCATAAAATTAAAATAAGAACTTTGAGATTTTTATTCTTTTTTACAGTGAAGTTTAAAACCGCTCCCAGTTGAATTTAATATATGAGTAAAATTTAAATTTATGAATGCAGCGGTATCTAATGGGCCTGCGGGCCACACTTTGTTGACCCACAAGATACTTTAAATTTCAGAAATAAACACTACTTCAAAAATATTTTTCAGTGACTTTTTTAAAGATTATGCCACATACATACTACACTTTCTAAAATGTTATATTCTTAAAGTTTCAAGTTTTGTAACTTTTGAAGCCTTTCGTGATTAAGGCACCGCAAAATTAGTATCGTCGAATCTCATAACTGATTTTGACAAGTTCAAAAAAAAATTATTAATAGACAAAAAACTTGTATTTGTATCAATTATTTGTAGTAAAAGTTTTTGTCGTCAAAGAATCAAAATATAAATGTATTAAATGATTTGTTTTTTAAAATCAGATTTTCTTTATTTACAGTTTGACGCCCACCCCCACCCCCCCTGTCTCCCCCCGGTGTAATGGATAAGTCATAAAATGTTTACTTCGGTCCACCCTTAAACTCCTCCCTCAACCTTTACAATTTATGATAAAGTTACTTAGATCCAATTAGCCAGAATATTTTAATGTTTGGATGCGGAAAGTTTTACGAACTTTCTGTGATTACATGATTTGACATTTTTCGTTTTCTAAATTTTGACTAAATTTTCGTAATTTTGCTAATAAGAAAACTTTAAAGCTAACATTGACGATTCTCCCCACTTTCTTCTGCTACTTTTTATTTTTCTTCTGCTACTTTGTATCTTTCCTAAAGATTAATTATTAGGATTTAATTAGACAGAATTAAGTTTAAAAAAAACATCTAAGGCTTAGATTCTAAGCTTTGATTCTAAGCTTTGATTCTAAGCTTTGATTCTAAGCTTTGATTCTAAGCTTTGATTCTAAGCTTTGATTCTAAGCTTTGATTCTAAGCTTTGATTCTAAGCTTTGATTCTAAGCTTTGATTCTAAGCTTTGATTTTTTTAAGCTTTTTATTTGATTTTTTTAAGCTTTTGATTTGATTAGCTTAGATTCTAAGCTTTGATTTTTCAGTTTTTAATGTAAACACTTTGCACAAATTGTTTGTACGGTGACTTATGGTTAAAGTTGTAAGTCCAAAAATGTTGCTGATTTTATTCAACTTCAAATTTGCTGTTTTCATGAGAAATCATCTTTCTAATACAAGTAGTAAGTATCATCCTTTTACTTAAAGGAATAAATAAATAACAGGGTGGCCAGCTAAAAGTAAATTTTAAATTCCAGGATATTTCCAGGATTTTTCAAGGAAATTTTGGGTTATTCAAGGATATATTGATTTTTTCTCGACAATAAAATGGACCAGAAAATGCAAAATATATTGTCTTAAAACGAAACAACTAAATATTTATATTTGAATACGCATATAAATCATACACACATACATACATATAATTGGTTGTAATTTTCAAAATCATACAAACATATATATATATATATATATATATATATATATATATATGTTTGTATGATTTTGAAAATTAATACCTCTCTCTGCTCTGTCATTCACAACGCTCAAACCGGCTACAAAATGCTTAGCTGCAATAAAAACTTGGTCCTCGTTCCACAAAGATGAATCTAATTCGAGCCAAGAAGTTGAGATGCCCAGTATAACAAAAAACCTCATGGTGTTCGAGTTAATGAAATCAGCAAGCTCTGATGATGAAATGTTGTTTTCACGCAGTTGAACACGTTTTGCAGGAATTCCATTTCCAGTTTTTGTTTTCATTGCATTTACCATCTCGTATTTTGTAGCTGCATCAACACGATCATCAAAAAAACTAAAGGCAATCAGTTCCTCACTGAGGTACCACATATGACGAGACAATGCCTTTATCGCTACATTCGCAACATTTAAATTTATTGTCCTGAATTGTGTGAGTCGTTTAAGGCACATGAGATCATTCAGTGGAGCTTGAATGGACAGCGAAGCAGTAAACCATGAGTTGAGATCGACAAAGCAGACAAAAATATTCAAGAAACGTGATAAATTTATTTCACGCTTTGTCATGCGTGCTTTGTCATGGGATCTGAAGAGAAAAATTTTGATTGAATAAATAGCCATGGCCATCCATCTGGCCCGATGCATAGACCCAGGAGCCATAAAATGAACCCCGCGAGGAGGAATATGACCCAGGTAGATCAAAGACAGTTCTAAAAGTTCCCTATAATCATCACGAGGCTGGTTCTCTGTCAGCAAGCAGTTTTGAATGAAATCAATAGCTTCTTTCATCATTTCTCTGTTGCTGCTAAAAACTAAAGCTGTTTCAGGATCTGATATACCGTCTTCATATCTGTCACGAACGATTGATGGCCATGCTGTTTGAAACCTTTTAAACATCAAAATGTCTGGTCCAGTAGATGGTCCAGCTAATGAGTTAAACACATCTCCAAGAACAACTTCAAAAATATGGTGCCGACATGCAAGATGGAGCAGCTCTTTATTCATCTTTTGTTCAATAAGAACTGCTGCACCAGAGCGAATCCCAGAATTACTGGCTGTAGTGTCAAAAGACATGGCTTTTATATTCTCTGCAAGATTCCAGTCGTCGATTGCTGTTACAACTGCATTTGCCATTGCCTCTCCAGTGCCATTTGGGAGCTTAGGCACATTCAATAGACGTTCTACACCTTGACCTGAAACAAGAATAGGCAAGCGATCTATTTTTTCATGTTTTCCTGATATATCAGGGAGTAACTTGCCGTCCCAATGCACTACGAGTGGAACATCCCTAATATTTTCACCAAAACTTTCCTTCAGGGAGGAGTTGCTCTTATCCAAGACTTTAACCAAATTCTAACAAAAGATGAAGGACAAAAGCAAGCACTTCTCCATGCTGTGTCTGAGCATCGAAAACAGTTTCCAGATGCCAAGAAATCCACTGTTGTTAAACAGGACTAAATAGTCATTTTTCCATTCAAAACAAAATGAAAAACTAAAATGATATTGAAATTATAGTTAATTTTTCATGGTTTTCAATGTTCAATACTTTGTTATTTAAAAACTTTTGAATTAAAATAGTTTATATAGAAAAATTTTTTTAAAGTGCTTACAGCCATTAGCGTCAACCTTAGTGAAACTTTCAACCCCGTGTGGCATCCCTTAATGATGAAATATCCTTCTCAAATTTTGCACATAAGTTTGTTATGCTAAAAGGAACAAAAATAGAGGTTGTCCTATCAATTTACTTTGAAAAAGTTTTTTGAGCACCACCCTAATATATATGTTACAACTCTTTTATTTTATCTCTTTTTTGGATTGCTCCAGTTTTTTTAATGAAAGGTCTTTAATTGTTTGTTCTTTTTCTGAAATTGTGTTTCTAAAAGAATTTGCTTTTGCAAAGACAGTGAAGTCTCTCTACTTCTGCGTCGATGCTTAACTTGTCAGCATCAGATTTGAGAACTTCAATGCACTTTCTAACACTTTCTTTCTGTTTTTTAATAACTAAAATATCTCCATCAATCAATTGACGTTTCCTGCTTACTTCATCTAACTTTACTGATCCTTGTTTTCTTTCAATACTGCAGTGTAGCGATTGTATGCTAGCTTACAAGTTTTTAAAAGATCACTGGGGAGCTCATACTGATGAATAACAATGTCATGAAAATTGATGTGATCATAACTATTCTTTGAGAAATAAGAGATTTCTAGCAGATTTTTGACCAACAACTGTTTGTTGACACTGGTTGTTTGATTACGTACTTCAATCTTAATTAAACTATATGCAGCTGCAGCTTCATTTAAAATGTTTGGTTTGAGAATCATTTTCATCAAACTTTGCAACATGCTTTCTAAACTGTTAAATAAAAATCCTTTCAATTTTTTAGCAAAATCTTTGAAAAACTGCATTCGCAAAGGTACAAAATTGTGAAGATAATGATATACCAGAACTTCATAGCTCTTATTTTTAGGACGTCTGCTTTTGCATAGTGATTCCCAATACTTTATAATTTTAACCATGTTTGGCCATACAATAATGCCTCTAGAAGCCACACCTTCATCTTCTACCCAGCGAGTTGCACAGAAACTGTGAAACAATAAAATCCAAAAATACAAATGGTGAAATGCTCTTAACTTATATATAAATATAAAAGATAAGATAATTTATTATTATATTTTTTTCTGTTCAAATATGTTTACTTACAGCAAAGCAAGCAGATCAGTTTCGCAAACTCTTATATATTCATCTATTTTAGCTGGTGACTCTTTGAAAAGATTACACATAGCACAAAATATTTTTTCTAACTCCCACTTTTGGGAATTTATTGCTGTCTGTAGGGCACCATGAACAATGTGCAAACTGCAACTGCCCATATTAACTATATCAGAATATCGTTTTTCCTGTCTATGTTCATCTAATATTTTTAGAACCTCCCAAATAACATTAGGACCATCCATTGATACTTGAATTAGATTTCCAAGATCAAACATCTCTGTTGCTTCAATAAGTTTGTCAAATAAATTCTGTGAATTAGGGCGTCTGAGGAATTTAGAATCAATATATCTAGCTTTTACAACACAGTCCGTTTGTTCATTTTTAAAGATTACATTCATACTCTCATCATATGACAAAGCAAAGATGGGTGATGCTCTGACTTCAGATATAAGTTGCTCTCGATAGTATGGTGCTAAACCAAAACTTACGAGGTAGCCACATTTTGTTTTGTTTAATGCAAACTTTGATGCTATTGTACTATCAGAGAACATTGATTTGAATATTTCATTTAAATTTAAGTATGATCTTAAAGAAAAATGTGACATTACAACATTTAAGGTCCATATTATTTCTTCCTTGTTAACCAGAGCTGGAGATTGAAGATCCTCTATAGTAGGTTGTGCCATTTTGTCATTTAAAACCTTGTTTGAATTGGGAAAATGTTCTTGTAAGTTAACAAAAGCTGCTTTATAGCCAGATATTTCTGTAGTAAAATCTAGGAATGAAATGTGTAAAAAAAAAATAATTAATAACCGGTAAAGTGCACAGCTAATCAATTTGCTCCAATCATTCCAAAATTTAAAAACATTTTTAAAAATAAAAAGTAAAAAATCAAATCAAATAACTAAAAAACTAACTGTAAAGAATATATCAGCTGCATTATGAGCCCTTGCATGCTCTTTATGCTTATTACCAATTGCATGAGAATCCAAAGCAAATACTCCCATGTTAGAAATATTAACATCTGTTCGACACCAATTACATCTTGCTTTCTTTGAAGAACAAAATTTTATCCAAGAGGAATACTTTTTATTGTATAGCCATTCTGTTTGGAAACGACAGTTCTTTGACTTGGCATTATGTTAATTATATTATATATATATATATATATATATATATATATATATATATATATATATATATATATATATATATATATATATATATATATATTATTTGTATATTTTATTTTCTAAATAATTAGTAGAATTAATAATAAATATAATAAAATTAATTAAAATATTTTGATTATTCCAGAAAATACATACTCAAACTAAAAACTTTGTAAAAGATGAAAACAAGAAAACGGAATATATAATATTCCATTTTCTTGTTTTCATAATAAACGGAATATATAACTCTATAAAAAAAAGTTCCAGGATTTCCAGGATTTTTTGTAAAAAGGGGTGTTTTTCCAGGACTTTTCCAGGACCTGTAAAATTCCAGGACTTTTCCAGGATTTCAAGGATATCAAGGACCGCTGGCCACCCTGAATAATGAACCGAATATTTTTTTTTTCTTGCTTTTAAGTTTTTTTTAGTCCGTAAATATGTTCAAATTTACTTTTTCTTAAACTATTTTTTAATCTGGTTGCTAAAAAGAAAATTCTTGCACATTTTTTTACTCACCCTTCAGAAGAATAAAGTTTGCAAATATTTATTTTATTGCGAGAAAATTTGAAATTTTATGAGACGCAAGTTTTCATTTTAAATCATAAAATAATAGTAAAATATTACATTTTCACGCTAAAAAACACGTTTTCTATTTCTGTGTTGTAAAACAATTCAAGTAAAAAAATATCAACCGACGTACAACTGATTACCAGCACCTATTTGAAATTAATGCGACAATATAAACTAGAATGAAGATTTGAAACTAGTGAGGTTGCACCAAATCGTCCAAGTTTTATCAAGACTGGTTCCAATGAAAAGTTAAATGAAAAGTTCAAACCTGAAGAAAAGGGTGGGATTATTGAAGATGAATGAAATCGAAAAGTGCATTCATTCAAAATGTTGGGTGGAAAAGTAGACAAGAAATGTGAATCTGTAAAAAGCCAGTTGTAAAACAAAATATTGCATTTGATGACTATAAAAGTTTTGTTTATAACTTTGAATTAAGTTAAACAAAGGTAAAACTAAATTTTTCTCAAAGAAAATCGTTAGAGAAAAGATAAGCTAAGAACTAAAATATCAATGACTTAACCACAAAACTAAAGATACCTCAAAAATAATTATTAGAAGTTTAAGCTTCATTTTAAAATCTTCTCACTACCTGTTTCCGAAATGTAAAACTGCCTAAATATACAGTAAAGATTTTCCCAGTTGTGTAAATGATGAAAGACAAGAAGTTGCATACTAATGAAGATCATAATTTGCTTAAAACAACTCACCTGCTCTCACTACGGAAGACGACATCATGAGAAGATATCTTACCCAAACATTAAGTAAATATATCTATTAAAAAGGAACACTTACAAATCATTATCTCAAACCTTTTAAGAAAAGCTTCTGTGTCTGAGATTTAAATTTTTTTTACATCATTTTTACATTTTTCATATTTGTTTAACATGTTAAAAATATTTAATCATTCGAGTGATTTTCGTGTTTTTCACTCCCACTTTTTTAATTCTTCAATGTTATAAAAATCATTTCCACGGTACACGATCCACAACTTCTTGAAGTTCAAATAACGAAGCAATTCACAAATGTCGTCGATAAAGTTCGTGTCGTTGTGAAGGTCAAGACGTAATTCTTCAGCGAGTCGAATCCACGGTAGGACGAAACCTTCGAACTCGTTCTTTGATACGAAAGTATTTTTTATGTATATCCACATCTCTTCAATCTTATGTTTCGGTGTCCATTCATTGATCTTCACTGGATGCTCTAACCAGACACGATGAACGTTGGTCGAACATAAATTGACAAGTTTTTTCTCATCCTCAGATAAAATATAATCAACTTTCCAAACAGATAAAACATTCAACTTGCATCCAGCATTAAAGAATTTCTCCATGAAATATTTCTCATGTGAAACTTCATTAGCAGTTTTTCCATCGCGTATATAAATCATCCACTCTCGTTCATCGATTGATCTTTTCAAGTCCTCTGTAATCGACGCCTGCGCTTCAAAGAAGCATTCCATGAACATACTTCGAGTAATGTATTCATTTTCATCTAAACAAGAAGAAGAATAGCATATCAATATTATTAAAAATATTTATTTATTTATAACAACAATTAACTCAAGACAACCAATTTTAAAATATATGAAAACATAGCATCGTGTTTAATAAATATAAAATTAATACTAATTTAATAAATATAAAATTAATATTAATTCAATAAATATAAAATTAATATTAATTCAATAAATATGAAACTAATATTAATTTAATAAATATAAAATTAATATTAGTTAAATAAATATAAAATTAATATTAGTTTAATAAATATAAAATTAATATTAGTTTAATAAATATAAAATTAATATTAATTTTATATTTATTAAATTAATATTAATTTTATATTTATTAAATTAATATTAATTTTATATTTATCAAACTAATATTAATTTTATATTTATTAAATTAATATTAATTTTATATTTATTAAATTAATATTAATTTAATAAATATAAAATTAATATTAATCTAATAAATATAAAATTAATATTAATCTAATAAATATAAAATTAATATTAATCTAATAAATATAAAATTAATATTAATCTAATAAATATAAAATTTATATTAATCTAATAAATATAAAATTAATATTAATCTAATAAATATAAAATTAATATTAATCTAATAAATATAAAATTAATATTAATCTAATAAATATAAAATTAATAATAATTTATAAATTGAAGAGATTAAAACAATCAAAAAAATCACAAATCAATTCAAAAATTATTTGTTAATTCAATATTTATTAAAAAAATAAATTTACGAAATACAGAATTAATATTTTTTTTTAACTTGTGCGATATATTTAAACTTTAGATGCGCTTGAACGAATAAAATTACGAATAATAAGTCAGCCAATCTGCAGCTTTGTCAAAAGCATTAAAACAGCGCGCAATTTTAAGTCGCGCGAAGTTTTCGGTGCAAAATAATTTACTAATAAACTGAAATAAAAACGTTTCGTTCTCTATTTATTTGTTGTTTAAAGCGTAACAGTCGTAAAAGCAATTGTCAAAAAAGTTGGAAAACTGAATTTTAAGACTTTCTTAGAAAAGTACTGCAGACCCATTTCTTTTATGGTCATCGTTTTGTAAACTTTTCATTTAGTTTTGAGGAAAAGAAAGCCTGTTTAAAAATTGTTACAGATTTTAAATGTGTTTTGATCCATTTTATTAGTTCACTAAAACATAAACTTACTAACAACAGTTCAACATTTTTTCTAAACACTTTTTATTGATTTCAATAAAACGTTTTATTAATTTCAATAAAACCTAATTGTTTAGAAAAAGTGTTGAACGAAGTGTTTAGAGTAAATGTTGAATAAAAGCCGTTCACTTTTACAGCTGAATCTTTATTTTAATTTTTAAAAGTCAATTTTCGAAGGTAAAGTGTAAATAATTTTGTTTCTCAAGATTCTGCTGATGGGCTTCTTTCAAATTGTAAACTAATTTTCACAAAAAAATCTAACGGATAAGTGAAATCATAAATCTATCTCTTTTCAAATCAAACCCACACGACCTATACTTCAATTAATGCTTTCAATCTTAAACTCACAAGGAAAATGGAAGTTTTTCGATATAAACATTTTTCTATTGCCTAATATTGCTTATCTAATAATTCCTAAGAAATCGATAACAAATAATTGATTTGTAGCAATTCAACAAAATAATAAAACTGACACTGAAAACAAAAAGCTTACAAAAGAGAAATTACGCAACTGGCCACAACACCATTACTTAAATTTTGAACCATTATAACCAAGTTACAATTACTTAAATTTTGAACCATTACAATCTGCTGAAAATTTTGAATCATTTTTTTTCTTAAAACAGACCGAAAAGACTCATGTCATAAAAATCTTCACTTTTTCCTTTCACCTACTGAAACTTTCTTCAAAAGAATTTCTTCCCGTGTTTTAAGAGAAAATAGATTATTTTTAGCTAGTAATGCTTAATGGTATTTTGCAAATGAGAAAAGTGGTCGAACTCATCAATTATTTTAAATTTATGGCGAGTGAACGAATAGAAGAAGTTTCCTTGAAAATAAAGCAATCACTTTTTTAAAAGCATTGATCAAAAATTTCAATAAACAAATTATAAATAATTCTTACTCTCAAAATATATTCCTTTTACTGGTACCAAGGCTAAAAGAAAAAAGCACAATACATAAAATGTAAAAGCAAAATATAATTATATTATTAATACAATTAAAAACTATAACTTAATTAGCAGATATTCATGTTGATTGACACAAAAGTAAAAAAACAGGTAAAAACTTATTGACAAGAAAAAAAAAAAAAAAATTGGAAATATAACCTATTACGATTATAAAATTGAAAAAAATTTACACATAACTATTTGTATGTATGTATGTATGTATGTATGTATGTATGTATGTATGTATGTATGTATGTATGTATGTATGTATGTATGTATGTATGTATGTATGTATGTATGTATGTATGTATGAATAGAGTATATATGTATGAATTGGTAATATTTTTATTGCCATCATGATTATTACTTAAATTACTATCATTACTTTTATTACTATTTTTATTATCAACTTTGTTATATTTATATTATTAACATTTTAAAAATAAAATTTGCAAGTATTTAAATCAATTCTTGAATACAAAATTTTGCAATTCAGTTCATTTATTTGAAACACAAACTAAGTTGATTATAAAACCCTTTTCATATGATTATAAACCCTTATTCATATAAAAGAAAAAACATATATTGATAAGAAAGAACAAACTTTTTAAAAAAAGTTCCCAACATTTTTTATCTGTTTTATATTTTCTATGAGAAATGTGTTTTAAATACTTAATACTATCCCTTATTTACCATAATTTTAGTCTCTGGTAAGATAAGATAAGAGTGATTATAAATCGCCGCAGAAAAAACCACAACATTTCCATCATATTAGGTTTTTTCTTATTCTTCTCATAAATTTTTTACTTAGCTATTACTAATCAATTTGATTTTAATTATTTCACCTTTTATAAGTAATAATATTTTATGTGGGTTTTTTTTTTGGATGATTTTTTAGGAATAAATAGTGTTAAGTTTACATCTTTCATAATAATGCTCTTTGTTTTTTTTTTTTTTAAATAGCTCAAATCATACAAAGAAATGGTTACAAACAAAGGAAATAGAAATTTTATAATCGCCTCCAAATAGTCCGGAATTAAAGCATATGTAGTATGGAACTATGGATTTCCATATTACATTCGTTCGTTCCCTACAGTTCGGTTCGTTTATTTTATGCAAATAGAAAGAAATTTAACGTCAATAAGCTAAATAAAAAAATTAAGAAATATTTTAAATATTACAAGTTTTTGCTGATTACCATTCTTTTGTTGCTTTTATTTTCAGTTGATCAATGTTACAAAAACAATCAACTATTTAAAAGAAAAATTTTTCAAATTCTTTAACTTTCACAATGAACTTACCAAGCAAAGCAAGAAGCAATGAATTTCTTTCTTCATCTGAAAAAATAAGTCAGCAAAAAGACTTAATTACAAACATGACTATCAATTGAAGTACAAAATCATTTCTAAGTTTCTTTAATACTTTTTATGAACTTACCAGGCACAGTATGAAACAATGAATTTCTTTTGCAATTTGAAAACAAGTCTGCAAATAATTGATGCATTTTCACTATAAATCACCAACATGACTATTAAATGAAGTACAAAATCATTTCTAAATTTCTTTAATACATTTCATTAACTTACCAAGCATGGAGTTGCTTTCCTTCTTTGAACTTTTGAAGTTAGCAAGCAATTTAAAAAAAGGTCCTCCATTTTTACTTTTCAATCCACAGATAATTGGTAAGCATCTTAGCAACTTTTTATTTGCAAGAATCTCCTCAGAACTCAAATTAATGTGAGCATGAATTAAAGCACAAAACTCCATCAAAGTCAGGTGAACAAATTGATATTGATAACCAAGGTGTGATTCAAATTTTTCAATAAAACCCAAGCTATCATTTTCAATGTTACCAATCTCTTTGAAATAAACTTCCATTTCCTTTTGCGAAAAAACAACTTTACCTTCATTAAATAAATGCCAAGCAACTTTACAAACCTTTAAAATATATTCCTTGCTACTCTTCTTTTTAATCAACTTATGAACTGGTTCTTTGTTTTTGTTTATATGCTTTTTCAAAAAGTATAGAAATATACAGCAATACAACTCGGTCATACTGAAGAATGAATAAGAAGCACTGTGTAAGGATGAGCCAATAATTGTACACATTACTGATAAATAAAAAGGGACAGATGCCATTGCTTTAGCAACGTGAGACAATTTAAGAACATTTTTTATGGTTTCTTTGGCACTTCCAACTCTTTCTACATACTCATTGATTCCCTCATCATTAAAACCCATTATTTGAATAGTCAACTTCTCTCTAAATTCAGTCACTTTATTTTTGTATTGCAATATAGCTCCAGCTCTTCCTGCAACAACACATTTGTATTTGTGAAAGTCCAAAACATCTGCTAATACATTAACAATGGAATGATTGCTTGGAATTAGAGGATTGTGATTTATTAATTCATCCAAATAAGCAAACTCATCCAAACCATCTATCACAAACAACATTGAAAAGTCTTCACAAACATCACATTCTTTGAAAACATTTTTGTAGAAAACCTTTAGCAACTCGTTTATGCTAACAATATTTTGATATTGATTTAACTTTTTACATTCAAGATAAATAACAAGATCAATGTTTTTCCATAACTTATTACTGGCCCAGTCAAGTAAGCATTTTCTGAGCAAACAAGTTTTTCCAATACCAGCAATACCACAAATTAAAAGCAATTGCAGTTCTTTTGAAAAAACTTCATAAAACTCAATTGGTTTATAGGTCATTTGTTTGTGAAGAAAAGAATCTTGCTCAGCGATGTTTACAGCATCTCTCTCTGCATCATTTGCATCAACAACTGTCAATTCTACAAACTTATTTAAAAGATTGATATCAGTGGGACTTATTACATTCTGCTCAAGTTGATCAACTTTTCCATAAGTCATTTGATAAAATTTCGTCAGTGTTCCACACATTTCTGAAAGAATATATATTTATAAAAAATCATTGGTGTGAGTTTTTTTATTTTACAAAAATTTTAGGATTTTTAACCAATCAAATCAATACACTTTATAAAAGAACCTTCATAAAAGTCAGATTAATTTTTGTCCCACAACATTTTCTAGGATTTGTAGGAATACCCAGAAGATACTCAGAGTTTCCAGCTTATATACTGGAAATCTGAGTATCTTCTTTTGGCATTCCTGCCATGTCCATTCTAAAGTGTTTATAATTTTAATGTTAGTGTTATTTCAGCTTATGACATTTTTTTCCCCTATAAAATACATTGAAGATGGCTAATCATATTCTTAATTGTTAGAGTAAGATGATTCATATTTGTTATCTTCACTTTTTACAGAGAAAGAAAATTTATAAGCTGAAAAAATTGCTAACTATAAAAAAGCAAAGAGTTGATAATGAATTATATCATGCCAACCAAATCATTAACTTTAAGAAATTACCTTTTAAACTAAGACTCTCTGAACCAGAGGGCCTCACATCTGAGCTCCACTGTTTCCTGGGCTTAAAATTTATTGAGAAAGCTCTAAGTTTGTTTGGAGCACAGAAATTAAAACTAAAAACCTGGTATTCTTACAATCAAGTTTAACAAATAGTTTATATAGAGTAAATACTTTTAAATTTATTTAAAGAAATTTTATTTTAATTTGTTTTTTTGTAATTTCAAATACTTTATTATTCAACTTTAAAAATATTATGAGTGATTCAAAAAATGTTTTGAAATTGATTTAAATGTTTAAATCTGAGAAACTTGACTTTGTTTTTTATTCATGTAACTTTTATGCTCATAAAGAACTCTTATGGCTTATTTTATTTTTTCAGATCCAGGACAGATTAATTTCAAAAAACCTTTAAACAGGATTAATAATGAAATATTAATGCTCAATTAACAATCATTAATAGTGCTGGTATCAGATTTTATTTTTTTAAATTATTTAAACAATATTCAAACAATAGGAATTCCCTATTTAAAAAAATCTTCATGTGTAATTAATAACTTATTAGTTTCAGAAAAGAGGTTTCATGGAACTTTCTGTGCCATATTCAAATGATTTATCTAACAAGTACATTTATTAAAAGTGAAAGAATAAACTTTTATTATAACTTTTTTTAAATTTTAAAAAAGGGTTAAAATATTTTTAAATGCACAATCAGCAAACTTTCATGTTAAAAAAGAAAATAAAAAATTCATTCTGCTAAACTTTCTATAAAACTGTCATTTGATGAAAAATTAAGCAAAACATTTCACTGATGTCATACTTTTCCGTGCTTCCATCTTTTTTTTATCTTTTCATTAAACCAATTCTTCTTGTCAGGTGTAATAATAAAATTTCTAAAAATCAGAAACACTTGTTTAAATTTTTTTAGTTTTGCTAATAGTTTTGTGAAAGTTAACAAATATAAAAGTAGATTTAAATTTATGTTTAAAATAATATAATTATAATAATTATAAGAATTAGTTCATAATAAGTTATTCTAATTACAGAAATTATTTAAAACCCTGGCCCAACTAATTTTAAAACTACCTAATAATGTAACAATTCTCTCAATCTTGCTTGTAGCAATATGCCACCCCCACCCTACCCCTCGTAAGTGTGTATTCAATTAATATTTGTTTAAAAAATAACAAGTTATTCATAGTAAACAAGAAACTCCTAAAAATTAAATACACTTCACTAATTTTTCGTCTAAAAGCCAAATTCTTAACAAAGCTTTATTGCTTTACGAAAACACGAAAAATCAGAAACGGTATTTATTTTTTATATCTGCAAACAGTTTTTTTTCGATGAAAATTTTAAAACACGTAAAAAAAAATTTTATTTATCTTATTAGCTTATGTAAGCATAGCACAAACTGTTTATTAGCGGTATAAACTTGCCCTGGTCCCCTCTAACAAAATCACTGATGCCTATAATAACTGGGATAGCGCATCTCTAATATCAAAATTGACGCCAAAATCGCCATATTGGAAAGCCCCAGAATGCTGAAATCTGATACTGTGTATTTAAAGCGATTAGTCGAAAAACAGAACTTAAAGCTTGCGGGATTTAAATTTTTGGGGCTTTCCAATATGGCGATCTTGGCGTCAAAAAATTAGAAGTTTTGCTCGGAGTTGCGCTATCCAGTTATTATAGAGATCAGTGAACAAAAAGCTAATTCCAAAATGGCGCAAATTCGTACCATTTCGCCTGTATTCTTATTTGCTTAATCCTGTCTTTATCAGGTTTAAAACAAAGCCAGTTGCAGTAACGCCAGTTTGAGGAAAAATGTTCGACGCTTTATACCAACTTGTTACACAGTTCCCACTTATTCCATCTCATGTTTCCACCTGTTTACATTTGAGTCGTGTTCAGTGAGGAAACTTTCACTTTAACAGATTTTTCATTTATCGAGCATCTTAAGCAGAGAATCCCTAACTTTTGTGATCATTGTTTATGACATCACGTCTATCTATTTTAAACACCAATTAACACTGATCACATTCACTTACATTTTAAAATAACCTGTATAAGGGGGTAACTTTACAAAGTTTTTCCGTTTTTGTTGAATATTTAATCAGATTGCTTTTGTAAAACCCTACCAATTACCACAAATTTACCTGCCATAAATATTGTCAAATTTAAATAAAGTTGCTTTTTTAAGTTTGTTTGTTTTTTTTATCGTTTAAAAACAGAATCAAGTCATCTCATGGTCACCTCTTGGTATTGGGGTGACTGTTCACCGTAATAACTATTATTATGTGTATATTATCAAGTACACACACTTGTGTCTATTTTAGTGTGAAAATTTTTTTTCACACTGAAATAGAGACATGTGTGTGTACTTGATAATATACACATAAAGAGGATATTTTACTATTCGTATTAGAAAAAGAATTTCTCATGAGAACTGCACTTTTGAAGTTGCATAAAATCAGCAGCATTTTTGGATTTGCAATAAAGAAATTACACCATGGCACAAGTACGCTGACCTGATTCAGCAAACTCGTGTGGAAACCGACTTGTCGAACAGCAGCAACTTTGTTTATGAATATTTATTTTTAGTTAAGTGAAAAAAGATTTTTATTAATTAACTTCTTTCAATTTAAAGCAGAAAAATGACGTCATTGAGTAGTTTTCAAAAAAATTGATGAGAACGTGTTAATTATAATTTAATTCTTTTCCGGGTTTTTTGTATCAACATTTTTTTTCGGTTCTAAATCTTTCGGTTTAAGCAAGTTTTTTTTAATTTACAATCATTCTATTTTGATTCTAATGCAAAAAATTGTGCTTTTTGATTCTTTTACATTTCTGAAACTTTGGACTGTATAAATAAAATAAACTTTTTTTTTAAGCTTGTCTTTTTACTAAAATTTTCATCTTTTTGGTTTTGAAGCGATTTATATAACCTGTTTTATTAATCACTTAATTATTTATACACTGTTTTTTAGATTGAAAAAGGAAATGTCAAACCAATCAAATGTTAACTTTTAATAAAACTATAAGGAAATTAAAAGTTTTTAAAAGAAAAGCCAGCACGTTTATTGCAATATTTAATTATCAATTAATCAAACAATTTCGAAAGCCTTAAAATCTCTTTCTAAGCTCGCTGCAACAAACATCATAAACTAGTAGAAAACAAGTTTTTTCACTGGAGGCTTAGGAAAAAATCACGCTTTTAGAGGAGTGTCAAGGATACTTGTTGTTTAAGATAGGTAGCTAATAAGTGTACTCAAACTTTTAGTTGTTGATGTTGGTGTTAAATGAAAATGACTTTTAATAAAGTAACTGGAGTTAACCCAACCCCAACCCTAGCCTTAACTGCTCCCTTCCAAGAACTACTTCTCTTAAAGTTTATAATTTTGTTCTGTTATGAATTTTAGTAGGTGATCAACGCAGTGCACAGGAGCACATGCTCACCTTGCAACAA